>NW_027282181.1:0-150081 GCF_046629955.1 Centroberyx affinis | reverse complement strand
TGTCTGTCCACTACAGCAAGTTATTTTACAAGCAATTAGTGGCAAACCATATTGCTCCTCTCCAAAGTAACACTGATAACAAGAAAGAAATTAAAATGATGTAAGTAAAACACTGTCAGGAAGATTATTTTAAAAATGGAACTGTTTACCACAGTTTATTGTAATGCTGTTGCATGTTGCACAATTAGCAGTGAAGCAGAACTACAGATGCAGCTAAAGTAAAGGCCACTTTTTACATGCTTGCTACACTGCTGCTGCAATGTAACTCTATCCCAAGAAAAAAGCAACAAAGAGAAACAAAGCCAAACAAAAAACCTGTTTGGGAAAAAAGAGTGGGAGTTGACAGCTAACTTTTACTCACTGTCGAACAGGAAGCGACGGTGTGCCAATGTCGAAGGACTAAGATGAAGAGCATAATTAAGGAAACGTATGAAAGCGGCGCTGGGCCTGAGATTAATTAGCTCCGTGTCAATACCCTCATCAATACCCGATTAACTAATGACACATGGCCCAATGAGGGCTATTGATCTGCTCCAAGTCTGCTGTGTTAATAGGTTGAAGCCGACATTCAGTGGGAAAGCTGACAGAAAACTGAGAGGAGAGTTTCAGAGAGTGTGGGCGCGGCGCCCTAAACACGCCGACATCAGAAGTGTCCTCAATCATTAGTCAAATAACATCCGTAGTCAAATCACATCTGCAGTCTCACGTGACTCCGGTGATTGCTGTGACCAAGATTGAACTTATTCGGCTTTACTAGAATTCCCATCCTTTTAGCGATAATTAAAAATGACCCAAAGGATCCCCCTCCCCCAAAAAGAAAAAAAAAAAAAGGACTCAATCTAGATTAATGGTGGCGGAATGGCCAACATCATAAGTTAGCCCCTTTATGATAATGATTGTAATGATAATAATGAACACTTGGATGAAGGATGAACAATCCCTGTCCTGGAGTTGAATCCCTATACAGGTTAATTAGGTAAGATAACATCATACACTCTCATGCCTGCACAGAGAATTAATTGGATAAGATCGGAGATTTAGGTCTATTATTTAATCGTATAAACGATCAAGGACAGCTAAGCCAGGAAATGGGAGGTCCAAATCGGTGGGCATCTTATTTTATATCACATACAACCAGCCTAATGAGCAAAAGGATTGCAATGGTCTATAATATGTTTAATGTAAATATAACGATCTACCATATATGCACTATATTGTTTAGAATATGTGCACTGAATTATACAGTCATATTTACATTATTGTTTTTGGTTCATCTCTGATTGTTTTGAGTATTGTGGGACTAACCAGGCATAATCTAGGAGAGATTATAATACAGGCCCATTTCGAACAACACACTTATCATAGCCAAAATTTACAGCGATAATCCTTAAACATTAGATAAAACAAACATTGACTCCACATTCCCAAAACAAACAAGGACTATTCATTGCTTATACATATGAGCAATCTCTCTTCCTCATCTGAAAAAGGCCACCAATGGCCTGATGGCTTTGCAGTCATAAATAAAACAAAGTGTGACTGTTGGTTCTCAGGGAAGCATTAGCTGTAGTCCATGATCTGTTCTAAGGGGGACATTAGCGCAATATGCCTTCTGCCGAACGTGAGAGTGCCGATCCGCTGGGCGTTTTGTACCTATTCTTCACAGCAGCTGTAAAGCTCGCCGGGTTGTCTTTGTCTGAGGAATATGTTTGTCTGAAGTCCCGTGTAAATAATACATGAGGGGAACTTTTGTGTGAATTGTCATATACTGCATAATGGATGTTTACAAAGCAGTGTGAGGACTTTACCTTCGGTTTGGGGGAGTTCATTACTCTCATTGGTACTGAAAGGTGACAGAGCAGGCTGCTTTGCCCGTAATATCTCTCTCTCTCTCCGGTGAAACAATAGGTGAACATCTCTTTGAGGAAGCACCATGCCACACTCCGCATTAATAATGAAAAACATTTAAAACACAAATGGTGATGCCATCTGGTAGATGAGCCTCTCACACAGTTGAAACTTTATCTTGGCACATCTCAACGGTTGCAGTGCTGCAGACAGCATACTGTAGACTGTCAGTTATTTCCCCTTCCCCCAAAATGTGAAATTACATAACACTGAGTTCCTGATTTTAGTCATCATTCATATGCTATTTATCCCTTTATTTTCATTTTATAACCTATATCAACCAGGTAGTCCCATATACGATTAAGAGTGCCTCAAGAGAGACCTGAGCCCTAAATGATGAATTTTCCAAATCAATGAGATATTGTATTTGGCAGATATGTAACTGAATTCAGACTTTCTCCTGTCCAGACTTTTTCTTTTCAGGATAACCGAGAGTGAATATGAGGAGGTTACTTGAGACTGTGTGTGTGTGTGTGTGTCCGTGTGCATGTGCATGCTGTGAGGGACCGCGTCATCATCACCTTGACAACTGTGGTGTAGTTGACCACGACGAGGGAGAGAAGCCGGGCCTTGAAAGGTAAAATACCTTTTACATACATATATGTATATACAGTATATGAGACAGTTGCTAAAATACCATGCTAGTTGGTTGCAGTGGAGATAGGTTGTTAATAATCCAAAAGAGTCAAATTACATGCTTTGATCACAAGTGAGCAAGGCCTTGTCTGCTTCAAATTTACCTCAGCAAGATCAATTAGATAAAGCTAATGTATAATTCCCATGAATAAAATGTAATAGGCTTGCATGAATTTACTATAGTTCACTGTTGTTCACTTCACACATGCACTGCTGCAATATCCCTTTGCGAGTGTACTCTAAAGTGCAAATAGTACATTTAGAGTAAACATGCATGCGAAACGTATCCACTGCCCGGCGAAGAAGAAAGAGTCTGCCCTCCTTCTACCCCTATTGTCAGCTGTGTGAACTCTATGTCTTGAGGGAGACTGGCTGTTGTCAAACATTAAGAAAAGGCCTCTGTCCACAAGCAGATAAAATATTCTGCGGTGCACGGTGCCCTGTCCCTCGGTGGCTATAGTGTTACATCCCTTATTCCTGTTTGTGGAAAAAAACAAAGAATGTCAAGCGAAGATTTCAGGTCGCACTATGCCATAGAAAAGGGGAAGTGCCTTGTCCAGCCCAACACAGACCCCACTGTCATCCTGGATTAGGGGTTGATTGAGTTTAGCTGACTAGATGACAGAAAGGATGGTCATTCTCAGGGCAGGGGAGAGGTACACAGAAACGGCTGCAGGTCAAAGACATTGTGGAGAGGGAGTTTAAGTATCATGTTATTGTAGCGGAGCAACATATGTACCAATTTTTCACTAATTGTGTGTTTTTGCAAATGTTATAGCCATTGTCCAATGTGAGTGGGAGGTGAGCTATTGGTTCATATTTCTGCATGGATTCCCATCATTTAACATAAATTCATGGAGAATACATGTAGAAGTTACATGCTGTATAACGCTAGAAATGCCAATGGATTTTGGGGGTTTAAGAGAAGGCCAGCAAGCTGTCAATTGAAGGGGATAAATATAGTTACTACTTTTTCCTTGTGTGATTTTGAAAATTTACCAACACTAGCATGTACAAAAAGTAGGTCTAGGAAAGGTCATGGAGGGACATTTTGAAATATTATAATAATACATATAATATAATACGAATTTGAGATATTTCAGTTGTGAAATTCTACAGGCTTTCTGGAGTTGAACTCTTGACAGATCTGCTTATTCCAAAGACGTTGCTGTGATTAGTTAAAAACAATACAGTGAAGTGGCGTATGGGTCAAAAACAAATGTTTCCAAGAAAATCTTATAAGTTTTGCTGCTGGCTGGTGTTGGCAGAGCATGATTGCCATGGGTGGATTGTTCAGTAAGCGCGTGAGATAATTTAACACAGCAGTGAACTCATAGACAGTTATCTCTTTGGATTGATACTGGTGCTATTAACTCAAGTCCAAAAAGTGCATTATACTCTGTAGGACTGTAGGGGGTTGTTTGCACATACTGTAATATATTCACATATGGCTTTTGACAGAAAGCCTGAACCTCAAGCAGAAAAGTGAGTCAGTCATTTCTGTAGTTAACAAACTGTTGGCAATCTCATTGGTTAGAGAGTCAGTATTTGGCAGTAGGCTTACAGTTTGGCTAACAGTTTTTACAACTAATGGACTTATTTTTCTCACAGCATCACAGTTTTACAACCTTTATAAAACATTCACACACACCCATCTCTATTAGTAACTAAGAAAAACAAATCAGCAAATTAAAAACAGGAATGTTAAAGAGTGTCTTTAATTCAATAAAATACACATGTAAAGGAAATGCTGCAAAGTACCTCTTTATCCAAAAGTATTATCTTGCTTTTGTGTTGCTGGCGATAAGCGCGATTGGAGACAAATAGACACAGCTGGAAATATAGCTAAAGAGTTATTATTCTCCAGAGTTGTTTACACAATCAAGTTTTTTTGTGGGCCGTGATAAGGTGCACGGATATCCCGTGGTCTTTTCCTAGTTAATGTGTACGGACCGCACACTGGCTCCGCTTTCACTGAGTTATTACGCCAAGTGTAATTTGAAACAATTACAAAAACACTGGCCCACTTGTTACAACACTCATTTTCCCTCACATATACAAAGCACAGATTCAATAGCTTTACATGTTTTTCAATCACACCCAGTGGAGCAGTGTTCAGTGTGAAAAAGTATAGCATTTCATCCTAGCTCGCATGGTATGGGATAATCTTTCACATTTTGCCTGGGGTTTGTTTTGCTATTTCAGCAGAAACTTGTGCAAGCCATGTGAATTACCATAGGAAAAGACGATAAAAATACCAAATGATATTGTATCAGATGTAAATGAATAAACTATTTGAATAATAAGGGCAAATAATTTGCTATCTATGATAATAAATAAATGGTGTTTATTATCCTTTATTCTCCAAGATGCATTGCAGAGATTACAGTTTTAAACACACAAACAGCAGAGATAGCATAACACTGCATGGAATGAAGGATTTTGTGCTGTACGGGAAGCTATTAAAAGAGCTCTTTTTGCAAACTCTAGGCCTAATAACATCAACAAACTCTGAATTATAAGTCTAGGTTTAAATTTTAGATTAAACCTGATAGCAGTTTCTCCGCAGCTGCAGAAATTGAACTTTTTTGGACCCATGCAACATTAGATTTTTCCTGCCACATGTCTTACCATTGTTTTTCCCTTCTGCTTTGCAGGCCTAGGCATTGTTCAGAGATCGGGGTCAGCCAGTGATGATCTTTTGCAGTTTGTGGAGATGGACACCTTTGGCAGTGTGAGTACAGTTTCACTTCTGGCCCCCATAGCTGCATAACTGAACATAAGGAGGTCAGGCCTCGTACCTCCATCTCCCTCTGAAGGTGCTGGCGCAGTCTGACCATTGACATTTAGCATTCCTCTGCGCTGCCTCTGGGTTCTCAATGGGGGATTGAGGGGTGCAGAGGCCAGTGCCTGGTTCTCAAGGGTAGAAACAAAAAGGCTCTTGAAAATCCCAAGGAGTTCCCATGATCCTAGGGAAGACCTTGATCCGACTTGTGTTAGATTTCCATTCCACGGATTAGGGCACACAAAAAGTACGTATTTGGCTGATTTATTTTGTCTCCTGCCCTGGATTTCGGACAGTGAGTTGTGATATTTTCTTTGCCTGGGTCTGAAATGTTTGGAATGGTGATCTGGTTGTTATGACCATTTGTAGGACTTTGGCTGTACAGGCATTGGCAGATTTTTATTTTGTCCATAATCATTGAGTATTCATGGCCTTCACTGACATTTTAAGTCACTGCAGCAGCTTGTAGTGACATTTTCTGGTGGAAAGTTTTCAAAGTCATTTTTCAAGGTTTTTCCCAGTAACATACATAATCTGTTAGCATCAAAGGAGCACACATGCATAAATAATTGACTAATTCACTTAAAGGGGGCCAGCGTAGATTAATTAAGCTTGAATACTAATTATGTTTTCTGTCTACACCAACTGACGCGGTTGTTGTTTAATAAGAAACTATTTGGTGGGTTACAATTACCGTGCACATGTAAGGCTAGCCTATAAATGAAGATTTAAGGGCAGAATGGGCTTTGTATGCTTTTGAAGCAAAATGCTAACCTTTTCCTTTGTGATTTAAATAAAGATGCTTTGTAGGTGATTTCATTATTCTTATGACATTTTACTGATAAGGCACTTTTTATTATGTTCATAGATAAAAATAAAAAGAGCCTTGACAACAAACATGACAACAAAAGCAATTTATGCCTGCATTGATTTGGCAAAGTGTTGTATAGTCTCATCCTGAATATGTCTTTTTATCATTTTATTCTCTCTACCTGTCACACATGAATTTATATTGAGGCAATTTAATTCACTTATCAATATTCATATGCATTCTTTCATGTGCCCTTTCACTTCCTGCTCCCTGTCTCCATAAGGGCCATATTGGCAGAATAGCCTGAGAACTAAATATAAACGTGACGTCATGATTTTTAAAATAGATGTACAGATTAGAACTCAAGGAAGAGACAGAACAACATGCCTGTGTGGTACGGGCAGGGGTCTCAAGAGTTTTTCTATTTAAAGCTGGTAAAACTCTTGTCATTCCCAGAAAGGCTCTTTTCCTTGACTCCTTTGCCTGCCTCTTGCTTGTCTGGAAACGGTAGATTTAAGTTGCTTTGTGACGCAGACGAGGTTCTGCTGTCTGCGCTCCCCTTGCAAGCAGCAGACACAGGGACAGAGGAAGACAGCTCAGAGCCGGGGCCTTGTTTACAGCTGCGTGGGGAAGAAAACAGGCAGACGTAAATGAGGGTTGACGGTTTCATGAAGCACAATTGGTTGATGGCAGATTCAATGTGACTGGGCTGAACTGGGCGATGATCCGTACAGTATGCAAAATTCACTTTCTAGCTGGTCTGTGCCCACCAGCCCCTAGTCTTCCCCAAGCCCTTCTAGCTATGCCTTTGAATGCAACCAGAACTGAACAAGGCATTGTTGTGCTCAATTCCTTTTGACAACAATCACATTTAAAAAAAAAAAAAGAAAAGAAAAAAAAAACTTCATGGGTTTCTCTTGTCACCAGTTATAAATGATTTTTTTCTCATGTTGACTGCAAAGTAAGCATTTTGTGTGCTGGCACAATGAAAGGGGAAAAAAGTGGCAGGGTTGATGGGGTGAACAGAGATGTCGATGCCTTCAGATGACAAGAGAATGAACTCAGGGGCTTTCGCGTTGTGCTACATGTGTGTTGCAGCGTACCCAAATTTCTTGGCACATGACTCCGATGCGGCACCATAAATTTAATGTATTTACGCTCAATGGAAAGGCAGATCAGAAGATATTCGCCCTGTGCCTAGTTTACACTGCTCACAATATTTGTTAGTATTGGAACAACATTGCTCCCATCTCCAAAAATTCACTTTATGTCATGAACCCCTTTGAATTTTTTTTCCCCCACAATATTGAATTGTTGTTTATCGTTTTAGAAATGCAACATCTGCATGTTCCATCCGGTTATGGCACATTAAACAACAGTCCTTGTATTACAAGGAGCATGCTGTCATTGTCAGTGGGGTCTAGGGAGAGAGATGAGAACCAGGCATTTTTCTTAGCTCTCTAGACAGAGAGGCTCACATGGCGCTGTGTGGATTAGATTTTTAGTGACAATGACCCAAAGCATTAGGCCTGGGGTGTATGTACTGTACTCCTTCTGTGTACTTTCCCTGGTGTGTTTACCAAGTTTTTTTTTTCTTTACATAGTAACTGAACTTAAGGCAAGAATACATTCATACTAATCAGAAGACTTGTTGACATTTGCGGGACATAGAGCTAATTCACTTTGCAATGTGAGAAATATGGCCAATGTTTAGAAATGTGACTAGCTATGAACACAGCTGTGCCCAGAGCAGAAATAATATGGAAATTATTTTAGAAAGCAAGGAAAAAAAAAAAAAAAAATTAAGAAAATTTGGGCTGTACTACTTCTATAAATGTGTTCTATAAATGTGTATCATTGATGCTACATTGCAGTATGTGCATTATGCGTATATTAAGTGCAGCTACATTTTGAGAGGAAGATGTTATTCTGGATTATTTTGTACAGTAATTAGGGTGATCCACAGCACATTTTTGTTTGGCCTAAGATAAAACATAATGCACGGTAATTAAATGGGATTTCTCCTTTGGTTTTTGCCTCCCTCTTCAAAGTGCCTTAAGTCTCAAGGGCAAAAACAATGATTGGAGAAATAAAGGAGTGCTATCCGCCCACATTGTGCTAATTTGATGATTAATTACACTAGCAAACGAAATACCAGCCCCACCAATGTCTTTCAGTGTATCTGTTGTTAAATTACTGTACAAAAATCTTACAGTATCATGTAAAATATCCCAGTTTTACTGTAGTGGCACATTTGTGTAAATCTATTGATTAAGGGTTTTTGAAATATTTAGTTACGTTTTAATATAATGTCCAAAAATGTAATAACATATACCTAACAATTAAAGCAAGCTTATTTTCTTAATTATTGACTTGGCTACACAACATTGTTAAGCAGGCCTGGTATAACACAATGCAACTATTCATTGTGTGTAATTTTCTTATTAGCAAAGTCATTACTAGATTAATTTTCACATAATAGTTTCTGGGACCTCCTCAATTTGGATGCAAACCCAAACAACATTTGTCTTTCAAAAAGGTGTAAAAGGTGTTTGATAGGCTGAAAAAAAATTAGAAAGACAATCAGCAGTGATGATGAATTTGGCCAGTCTCTCATCTTTGCTACTCTATGTGCAACTCAGAGAAACTGATTGGTACCCAGTTGAAAAGAAAATGGTTTTTAAATAAGTTACAATTAGATAAGCATTAATCTCAGCGGTATAAATGAATGTCTTGCTGTAGGGCTTGTTGAATGTAAAAACAGATTTACAAAAACTCCTCTTACCAGATTGGTCTGGAAGTAGTCCTCCACTATTTTAATTGCTCTGTCATTTAGAGTTGAAATAAACCCCCCACCCATCCTGCCCCTTGATTTTGTCTTTGAAATTAAATATTGTATACAAATACATGCTGTTCATGGGCATGAGCACAGTTCATCATTGGAATCTGCATAAAATGATGCTTAAAAAGCTCCATACGCTTTGAGCTACAGAGCTCTTTTATATGGTGCATTCTTATATAAACATATCCATAACGAAAACAACTACTTATGCTATTTACCTCGGCGTTCTTATTGTTCTTCTTGTCCACAGAAATGAGAGAAATGTGGGACTGCACAGTTTGTTCCACATACTCTTGATTTCAAAGGAACCCATACTTGCTTTAATACATTCCTCCTTTCCATCCCATGCCAGCCTAGACCACCTACAACACCAATTAAAATTATGTTGACTTAGCATGTATGGACATAAGGATATCATGGATTGAAATATCCACCTAAAGCATGAGCTTGTCTTTTTTTTTCTTTTTTTTTTCTGTGTAATGAGAACAAGTGCCACAATTACACTACAATAGACCATATATTGTATATATACAATATATTGTATATATACAATATATGTTTTATTTCACAAAAACCATCTCTTTCTCCTTATATGAGAGATAATACAAAGGCTTACAGCAGTGTGTCTATTTGGGAGAAATAAAGTCAAGCTTCATGTAACTACTTTTGACCACACAGGATCATGAGTAGGACTATTTCAGGCAAATGCTCAATACACTGTGATTAAGTGGAAGTGTTCCTTGATGCTCGGGGATGTACATCAAAGTTAACAAACTGCTATGGAGACCCATCACCAAGGGGTATTCAGGAGGGCATGGCTTATTATGAGAGGTTTGTTGGAAGTTTGGCACTATTTGGGCTTTGCGGTGCAATGTGCTTTGTATCACGTTGGGGTATATCACTGCTTTACTCGTAAATCCCATATTGAATATTCTCCATGCTTATCAAAAAATACCAGGAACTCGGCACCGCGTTATTTAAAGACAATTTTTTTCTTTCTTTTAGGTTACATTCATGTGAATGGAAGTAATGAGAAATGTGCCTTGATTTCCATACTCATTTGCACACTGAGTCTGCACACTCTCATGAAGCCTGTGTAAAAATGCATAATTTTCCAGGAGAGAGTGTTGTTTCCCATTCATTCGAGAGAAAAGGAGGAAGTATTTTAATGTGACCTTCATTACGCATTCATGTCAACTTTTCTTATCTATTTATGATTAAATTCTTTTCCACTCCTGTTGTTCAATTAGTGCTTGACCCCTTTAGCGGCGATGTAAATTAAATGACATTTCAGTGTCGTCCCATATTTAAAATACTGCGTTAGTTGCGGATCATAAATGATGATCTTCATTCTGCAGCTAATTTATTCATTTAACAATTTCCCTCCAGAAGTTACAGCAGAAGGCTCTGCAGCAACCTAAGCAGAAGAAATCCAAGTCGGCTGAATTTCTGATGGGTGAGTCCTGCTTGATGAGTTATTGCTCATAATTTGTGTAAGGATTAATTAACTAATTACAGACAAATGGCTTTGGGCTAAATTTTGCTCTTGCTTGTCAGGGCGCAATTTGTAATTATTTTAATCATTTCTTCTTCTTCTCTTTTTTTCCTCCTCCTCCTGCAAGATTCTGATTTAATTTTAACCTAATTGTGTTTTAGTGACATTCGAGGAGGATGCGCTTGAGTATTTTGGGGCAGAGGACTCACTAGCAGAAATATTTCATTGCCATTAAATGTACTTTGGTTTTCAATGTGTCACTTTGACCTAACAGTTGTATTGCCCTTTAGTATCATTTTTTTGCATTTGTATTTATGTATCTACTTATTTGGCAGGGAGAGAGGAGAGAGCTGTGGTGGTGGGCATTGAAAACCCAGCCTTCGACGGAGGAGGAAGCGCAGAGCTTTCCGTTCCTCTGGTTCGGCCGGGGAGAGAAATTCGAGGTGACAGGCCAGATAGCACCCTTGCAGCTCACCAAAAAAAAATGGAGCTGCAAGCCCCTGCCAAAGAAAGAGGTGAAGCTTCATTCTTCATTAGCCTCAAATCTGTTGACAGTAGATGTGTTCCTGATCTAACCTTTCTCTCTCTCTCTCTCCCTCTCCCTCTCTCTCCCTCTCTCTCTCCCTCCCTACATTCGGGGGGGCCCCTGGTCCCTGCATTCCAACGCAAGCGTGTCCTAACAAGCAACCCTCGTATAACTTCGTCCTCCACAGGAGAACGCTACGGTAGTGGGTGTTCTATCTCTATCTAGAAGTACCCTCAACACAATCAGCCTTGACTCCCACTCTCGGCTACATGCCTTGTGGTGGGCTGGAGTCATAGGAGAGAGCATTTACATACGCTACTACGCTACCAAGCCGATCCGCTGTCTGTGTGGTGTGCTCACAACGCCCCCGAAACACGGCTTAAGGCCAATCAGGCATACGAATATGCCCCCTTATAATTCAGTATGTCAGGGAGAACTCTTGAGGAATGGGATGGTAAATTAGGATGCGTTCAAGGTTGCGAGCGTGCCAGTTTTCTCAGGGATGAGTCACATGTTAGATTCTTGATTTAATGCGGTTTATTTTGCTTTTGCTGTGCATTGCTAGTAATTATTATCAATTATTGTCATGATGTTTTATACACAAGAGGTAGGCCTACACTTGATTTACCGTGGTGTGCGGAACAAGCTGGAATACGAGCGACAATTATTTGAAATGTTTTCACCTTGCGTCAATAAAGTCAAACCAAGAACACCCCAAACATAGGAGGATAATATATCATCCTCAGATTTTAGGCGGTAATGAACAAGAATTCTCTTTCATAAGCTGGAGATAATGTTAATTCTAAACTTAGTTTAGCTACGCAATCATCCATTGCATTCGCCATAGGCTTCGTTTACACTGCCATCTTTTTTTGATCCGCATGTCACATTTATTTTGGTGTAGAAAGCCATAAAAACATGAGGGGGGTTTCCAGAGTATCAGTAAGCTTTTATGTTTCTTAAAGGATTTTACCAACCTAATTTCTCTCCTCAATAATATTAAAACAACAACAACCCAACACTGTAGTACAAAATTACACATATGCGTTTAGCATCTTAGATCATTTTTTTTCTTTTAACAAGGCTTTTGGTTATGTGAAGTCACTCAGTGAAACACTTTGTTAAAAAGGACTGGAGACAAAGAGCCAGTGGAAGTCCTCTATGTCTAGCTGTCGGTCTCTTGGTCTCTCATTTTTCTCTTGTTCTTATCCAAGATTAGACCGATAGCATGTGGCCCCCACGCTTTGGGGAGACGTGTTATGACTCGCTATTATTAAATAGCAGAGGACCAAGAGTAATACTGGAGAGAGAGTTGGGCAGGGGGGTCCTGTGTCAAATCAATCATTCATGGGAAACTTTCTTATTAGACTATGTCGCTCACATGGATGGAACGGGCAGGAATTGAAGTATTGTTGGAGTATTATGTTCTCACTGTAATTGGTTCTAAGGCTTATTTTTTATTACTTTTGGATGCATGGTATTGTTTTATTGTGTGTGGCTTAATATGTAGTGGGTTTAAAGCTTCATTGTTGACCCCTTTACATTGACCTTTGACATGTGACCTGTTTTCTGATTGGTCTAAGTCCACTAAGGTGGCCATTTTGGACAGGTATATAAGATACATTGTCTATTTGTCATGTAATCCTGATGAAGTCTTTCTCTCAACACATTGGTTTTTATGGGTTTTTTTTTTTTTTAGAACATTAGGCTTCCAAGAGAGAATTTTGTTTTTTCCTTTCTTGTCTTTCTTGCCACGTACCATACCTTTAAACCGTACAAAATGATGCAAGTATACCATATGGCACTTTATTAATATGACAAAAAGACAAAAGATTCTCAAGACAAGACCAAACAAAATATCAAGACAAAAGGTCTATAGTCACTAAGACACAAAAATGAGAATTATAAGACATACATTTTGCCATGAGCATGGCTGTGTTTATAGGTTTATGGTTTATAAGTTAATGTTTATTGTAGTTTTATTTTGAATATAGGATTTACATAATACACTATAAATCAGCCATGAAAAAATTGGCAATACAAAATAAGCAAAATCTTTTTTTATTTTTATTTTTTTTGCTCATTTGTGCTTGTAAATTTAATTAACAGTTCACTGACACACACATGATGTGCAGAGTGGCACAGTTGTGTCTTCCTTTCTTCCTAAAATAGGCAGGCGGCAGGCCCTGTCATGTTTGTGTCACTTCTATTTGCTTTTTCCCAAAGTCTTTCATAACGTTTCTCTGCTAACAGTAACTCCGGCTCGTGAGAAGTGGGAGTTATTGATAGTGTGCATGTAAGAACAGGGGATTGAAATTTTCATTAGAGAGACGAAAAGGAGGACAGCCAGACTATTTAGGTAAATCAAAGATATGATTCAAAAGGCAATCCACGAAGCTACTACCATTATGCAAATTCATGTTTGAAAAAAGGGTTTCATAACCTCAGAGCTATTTGCGGAGAAATTGTTCAAACTCTCTGTTAACGATGTAAAAGGACTTAACATGTGAATTTCACAGTCAATTTATGGCACTGCTGAAAAGTCATATGGCTGCTCCTTGTTTAATAAGTATTTCAGTCTGACTGTTTAACTTGCGCTCGAGAGTGAGGAGAGAGTGTGAAACCCTCATGCAGTCGTTTCATATGAGCACGAAAGAATCCCAGTGAGCTTTTTTGGGTAGTGGCCTGGTGGGCTAGTGGCGCTCCTATGCAAACACACTTACTCACATTTTTATGCATCCAAGCGCCAATACCCTCAGACTCCTATAAAGACGATCCTTGTGTGGAATATATAACATGATTTAATGCACCGCGCTTTTTTTTTGCCCCACAACCAAAGTAATACAAGTAAAGCAATTTAGATTTGAGTGAAATATTCAAGGCCTGTAATGAGAATGATTTGGGGTTAAGAAAGCAGCTTGGTGGGGTGTACCCTTAATAGAAAGAGCCCCGGAGCCATTGGATTCCCATAAACTCTGTGGAGCAGACTTGATACCCATAGGTCATTGATTGCTAATAAGAAGTCAATGGGACATGGGCTCAGGTTATTTTCCTTTGGATCTGCTCCTCTAAACTTGCCCGGTCCTCTAGGCCGCTGACCTCGGAGTATTTAGAAGGTATTGTCTTTGAAATTCCAGGTACTTTTGGGCTTGTAGACTTTCTCATTAGTTCCTTTTGAACACGGCAAACATATGGCAGTCGTATTTAAGAGATTGCCTGCCGTGACCTTTCGCGGCATGCTAATTAGGCCCCAGAGCACCGCAGGCCGTGGAGAGGTGCACTGAGAGAAACCCAGCACTCTCTTTCCCGGTCCTCTCTCTCTCTCCCTCCCTCTCTCTCTCTCCCTCTGTCTCTGTACTCCTGTCTCATCTCGGCTCTGCCTTATCAGGTAGCAGCCACTGCCCCGGCCCTTTCGACAGTGTGGGTTTCAAAATTAACATTTCGCTTCATGTGCTTCTAATAACCACTAACCTGAACCTGTACAACTCCCCCCTCCCCTTCCCCTTCACCCCCCACTCCCAACCCTTCTCCCTCACTCTTTCTCTCATTCTCTCGCCTCTCACACTTTCCACAGGAAATGAATGTGCCCAAAATTACTTTGACCCGTCGTCGGCGGAGCAGACGGACCCAAGGCATTGCGGGATGGCTGGGGTCAATGCTGAAGATGAGCTGGAATTAAGTATGCCATTCACTGTCATAATAGTTCTCCTCGGTTCATTAAAGTGAGGTGAGAGAGATCACTAGCGGCGGCCCGCCATTTCTGATGGCAGGACAGTCTATGTAAATACACCAACCGACGGCATCACTCGATTGGCTACCCAACTCGCTGTCATTGACGAAGGTCACAAATCATTGGTCAGTTTTCATTTCTCCGTGGCTTTTTCTTTCCCCTGTCAAATGACACACGCAGAGCCATATCAATAGTTTGCAGCCCCCTCCTAAAGTAGGCCTATTAAAAGCGAGCTCTTGGGAGCCAAGTAATATGCATGTTATAATGAAACATGGCTATTAACGGAGAAGCCATTTCACCTGTATCTTTTGGATATCACTGCCGTGTAATATCAAAGGATTCGCCAAACCAAATCTCATCATATGATGACAGGCCGGCTAACAGGCATGTTAATGCTCCTATTTCATTACCCCTCTGCATACACTTGATTTTCACCCTTCTCCAGCTACGGCTAATATGTAAGGTTTGCATGTTACGATGTGGTTTAGATTGGCTTTTCTGATAACTAGAAAGTAATTTTGAAGCATACAAAGTGTGTAATTTTCCAACACCTTTGAAGTTGTATTCATTTTATATTTGTTTTCGACCTGTAGCAATATTGAATGCAGATGAAAATGGGCTGTATCAGAGAATGGCTAAGTTGCTGGATGAGGATGATACCTTCATAGACCTGCCAGGTATGTATCCCCAGTATTACTGCCCTTTTGTATCTTTCCAATTTTAATTGTTCGTTTGTATCAAAATGACAAATTTACAAATTTTACAAATTTCATTTAGACCTGTCATTAAAATCCCAGTGAAGATGAAGGGTGGATGAGGCTTTTGTAAAGAGGTTTCCAATGATGGGATTTTTTTTTTTGATTCAACATTTGCTGAACAATGCTCATTCATGATTGCAATCACTATTTCCCAGACTTTTTCCTACGTTTGTGTTCCTGACCACATCCATGAATATATCACATTATTCCAGTTCAGTTCACAGGTGCTTAACTGCAGATTAATGCTCTAAACACAGTCTAGCATTGTTTATCTGCTTTGAGACCTCATTTTAATTAGCATGATCACTTATTGATAATAGCTTAATGCTTTAATAGTATGTGAGAACCAAATTGTTACCAAATTATATTAGAATATTATTTCTCACAAGCATTGCACCAATGACAGCATTAATAACTATGGTGTCACTCAAGCCATAATATTGCTGTACTTTCACAGACATGTATAAGAAAAAAGTCAACACAGTGCAATTGCAAACAACTCAGAAATAAACAAGGAGCTACATTCCCCACTAAATAACATTGAAGGCAGCAGTAGCATAGAACAAAGAGTCCCACTAGCAATGGACCCTCACTAGCAGTCAATGCTTTCCAAGCACAGGCCATTGTCTGGCAGTAGGCGTGCCTTTTCTCATTAGCTCAGTCTCATTTAAATATGTAGCCAAACAGGCAACATTGAGGTGGTTTAAGCTTAGCATTGTTCTCGGTGAAGACAGTCGCACCAGATCCTGTTGACATGACGCACATCTCCCTTGTAATTCCAGCGCACAAGTGATGGGTTTAGGCCCGCTTGAACACGGTAGAATTTAGCCCGCTCGTATTATTTGCCATTGTCTTGGATTTAGCTGTACCACCGAGATTAGCAGCCCCGTCCATTGTCTTGGAATGTTCATGAAATCCCGCAGAAAAAGTAAAGAGGATCTCGGATTAACAGTTCCTCCATGCACTAGGCAGAGTCAGGGAAGGAAAGAGAGAGAGGGAGGGAGAGAGAGCTCGTACCGTTGTAGTGTTAGCGTCCAACTGCAGCGACTGCCAGTTAGCACTCCGCCGAGCTACAATAGACTTCAAGACAATCACCTTATGCTGTTGTATGGATGCCTCCCACCGGTGTAGGCTGCAAGTCTTCTTTGCAGCTGCAAGACTGGCTCAGTGTATGTCAGAACTGATCCTGACACTTTGTGACTGCTTCTCAGGTTTTTCTCTTCGCTTTCACAGCCCGCCACAAAGCACTATACACATTTCACAAGAAAAGAGCATGAATAAGACAATGTATTAATGAAATGGACAGTGGCCAGTGCTGTAGACATTTTCCAGGAAGATTCCTGGAGAAATCCCCTCTGTCTCTCTAAGATCTTCAGTTCTTCTTTTTATCTCGATAAATTCCATTGCTTTGGCTGGGAGATGAAAGACCACAGAACTGGCATTCTATTCATTCTAGTTCTGTGTAAGGCGTCAGGCATTGATATGCGCTTCTATGTGTAAAGCATTAGGCAACGATATCAGCTTTGGCTGTTATACGTATTGGACTGCACACGTCGAATACACAGACGCTCAAAGAATACCTCATGCTTTCTACCAACGAGGCGGTACAGCAAGACTGAAAAGACACACGGGCAGCGAGTTAGCTACTGGAGATGATGCCTCTCTGCTTTCAATAATGAATCCTAGGTTGCCAACTGGAAACTAGTCCATACATCATTCACGAGAGAACTGCTTTCATCCTGTGAGCCCGTCCCGCAAATTTAAGACCCAACATATTGTAAGAAAAGACTGAATCTGTTGTGGAGCTGTCATGTTGATTAATGAGTGAAAACTTTAGAACTTTCATGTAAAAAAAAATAGCAGTATGAAGAAAAAAAATACATTTTAGCAAAACAAACCCAAAAATGGCTTATAGCTACAGCCATTTAAAAAGCTCAAGGTGGATTGCGTTTTTATTTGTCTGAGACAGCAGTATGCAAAATGAAACTACATATATGTCTCTCATAGAAACAGCTTACAGATCTGTATAATTAGTTCTGCAGCATGATAAACTGTGCCACCTTATGCCCCCCCATTCTTTCCACTTTGCTGTGCAGTTTAATTTACTGTAAATGCAGATGTTATATTTTAGACATATGAGTCTCTCAGATGAAGTACCATACATTAGTACCATACTAAGTTTCCAGATGAGTAATGTTGTCAGATATTGCTTGTTCAAGATTGAATTGGATTTTTGATTGAATATGCAATTGCAAGCATATTGGCTGTAAAAAAATAAATAAATAAATAAAAGTAGACTAATGTAGGTCGCTGTTCATATTGTTTTGTTCTTTCATGTCCGAGCAGAGCTGCAGTGCTGTCTCAGTGTGAATGTTTTAAGGTCAGGATGTGAGACATAAAAGCAAGTGCTTTTCAGGAAGGCTGCCTGGCTCCCTCAACATGTGTGAATAGGACTCCATGCTGTTGCGATTGTTCACATTAGTGTACGTTTGTGTGAGTTATTATTTCAGTGTGCATTCTTGTCCACCTTGTCTCTGTGTGTGCATACACATCACTGCGAGTAGTGTTTGTGTCTGTGCCTATGTTTATGTGTGCCGATCCATCTGTGTGTGTGTGTGTGTGTGTGTGTGTGTGTCTGTGCATGCCCACTGATGCATGTCTCTCCAGGTACGCTGCTAGCCTCCAGGGATGAGGAGGTGTTGGAGGTGAAGGCGGGTGATCCGGTGCTTCAGCGGCGACTGCTGCTCCACGGCGGCGGCGCTGCCTCGGGCCCCGGGCCCTCCCAGGCCCACACCGCTGCCAAAACCCAGGCTGGGGCTAGCAGCGCTGGGTTTGGAGCTGCGGCTGGACTGGAAGCGGGGAGGATGGTGATGGGCAGGGAGAGCGCTGTAAAAAGTAATGCTGTCGACTTGTTTGTCTGTTTTGGATTTTTTTTTGTGTGTATAGGAATGGTGTCTTAAAAATGTATAAAGTATTTCACCATACAAGATAGAATCAATCAATAAAGCAAGCAAGCAAATAAGGCATGAAGAGAGGTTTCATACAGTTTTCATGTGTGCAAGATTTTCTGTTAAATTCTTTGTCTCTCTGCAATACTTTTTGCTTCGAGATTTTTTTGGTTAAGTGACAAGACAGATCTCATTTTTCAAATATTAAAAGAACTTACGCATGATGCTGCTATAATATATATTTTTGAAGAATATTAGAAGCTTTGCGACGCTGCTGTTAGGTTTTGTTTCCAAGCTAGCGTCATTTCTTCCAGTGCGGACGGCTGAGGAGGTGATCCCCCACTACGCCCAGCAGCTGAGGGAGCGTGTGCGGCCTGACATGATCACGCTTGGCAGCCTTTCACTGCAGCAGGTCAGAGCTACAAAGAGGAATATCTGTGTCATCATCCCATATTCACCAGCACATCAGCCATGTCCATTATGCTGTGTATCAGTGGCCATGGCTAATGGACATACAGTGTGTGTGTGTGTGTGTGTGTGTGTCTGTGTGTGTGTACGTGTCACATACTCAAAATCCCTCCTATTCTGGTTGCTTGCTTGCTAATTTTATGTTTTTTTTTAAATCTTTGCTTCTTTGCTCCACTTTTTTTGTCCCCAACCTTTTTCTCCCCAGCAAGCCTTTTCAAAAGTTCTGCGATTCGTTCTCAGTGTAGACGGGCTAAATCTCAGCTGAATGCACTGAAGTGAAATTGTTTTTCTTTTTTTTTTTTGTAGAACATGAATTCAAAGTACTTCAATGCTTAGATAATTCATTCATCCCCAGCTCAGAATGCGTGCATTGATTTGAACTCCACATCCTATGGTGCATATGATATCCTCGCACAATTCATTTATTTGTGGAGATAGTTTTGTTCTGTCTTTGAACTTTGTTGTACATTATTATGCATATTTGTTTCTGACAGAAGCTGAATTTCCTTGGTTCTATACGCGTCTTACGGTCTTTTCAGGAAAAATAGAGCGTGACTACTCTTTTTTTCTCAACTGCTTTTTTGGGGGGAGAGAAGGGATTTTGTGAACTAGCGTTAAGATCTGAAGCCGCTTACAAAACAAGTGTTCGTATTCCATCAGTCAGAAAAGAAATGGGAGTGAAAACACAAACACAGGGTTTCATTGTGTTGCCCAATCTAGATCGCAAAGAAACCCAGACATTAACACATATGTAAACAGAAAGCAGAACTTCTATCCAATGTATTTTTAGTCATAATCTCACTTGAAAAGGAAGTAGGAGTCGCAAATTATGTGAATAGGAAGTAAAACGTGATTGGGGGAAAAAAACAGTTCCACAATGTATCACAGTCACTTGGAAGCCACAGCAACAGTTGACTCATCCTCCCTTATTGGATAATCAGTGGCATCTACTGTGTACTGTATCAGTATTGGGATCGGTGTTTTCTTATTCTGCCATAATATGTATGCGCTCTCCTACTGTTTCCACACCCACTTCCCATTGAAAGCACATTATCCACCAGAGATTTCACATCTATTTTGAAAATAATGGCGTTTTTCTTCTTTCTCTATTCTGGCGTACAAAGCCTCTACAGGGCGAGACGCTGTCACTTAGCAGTGTCAATGTGTCTGAATGGGGAGTGTGAATGTGCTGACTGAATGTAAAACCGGCAGAAATACTCATCAAACGCTACATGTCTTTAGGGTCTGGCTCGGTATCGATTGCCTGCAGATTGCATTACAGTTGCTCCTTGTTTTAGGCATTGTGCTTAATTCTGCCATTATAGTGAACTGCACTGTTTCATAACGCTGCATCCAAACAACCTGCGTGTGCGTGCGTGTGCTGGTGCGCGTGTGCGTTATTGCATGCATTTTTAGCAGGCTGCTCAGAAAGATCTGTTGAAGAAGAGTGAGAGGGCAAGCAGAAAGAAGAGACTAATGGCCTTCTTCAGTGGGAATGCAAAGGTATGGGTGCATTTGAATATGAAGAATCGGTTGCCTTTCTGGTTATTATATAGGTATGACTGCCCTTAAGACATCATATCAATTTGTCATTTCAGAGGCTGAACACACATTATTCCATCCAATAACATTTTTCCTCATTCCATTTATACGTAACAAAACCCTACAGAACCCTTAATGTTGAAGTGCTTGATGTTGAAACATGTCAGCATTATTTTCTTACCGAAATGAATGCTCCATTACATTACAATGTAGAAAGATGTAATTTAAATTAACTGAACTGTCGGATAACTGTTAATGTCAATGCTGGTTAACATCTCAGCCATGTTGGTTAACATATCCACTTTAATGTTCCAAAGGAGCCCCATTCACAGAGAGACTGTGACGAGCCAGTGAGAGAGGCACAAGCACCACAGCACGGACTAAATGAAATGCTTCAGTGGTAAGTCCAGCCCATTTCATATTTCTCCCCATATGTACAATTGATGTCACATGACTGTAATCATTAATTGTGTGTAAAGCATTTGTATTCCCACTGACATTTGAGAAGGCATATAATTCATATGTCCTCTGCATGGCTTCGCGCTGTCGGCCGGCATTGCATTGTGGGTAATATGGCTGCGGGGCACAGAAATCTGTCCATGTCACTGGGCTTGGAGGAGCATCAATTCTTGCTCCATCCACTTCAGTCAGAGATCACACATCACATCTTGTACCGAGAGCCCCACGGGCAATCAGCTTAGCATGTTTAAGTTTTTAGTAATTATGGACTACCATGCTGGCTGACATGATAACATCAAGAAACTATAAATCAGTATCTTCTCTTGTGTTTGGTTGTTTTATGGGTGGGTGGTAGTTGGACACCAGCGCTTGTCAGATGAATGCGGTTTGGAGTTTAGCGAGATGACCTCCTCTCGGCAGCCTTGAACCCTGTAAATTCCTTCTGATATCAATGGTGGGTGGCTATTAGACATGGGAGACTTTCTATGCATCACCTAGGGCTACATCTGCCTGAGATTGAATGAGAAATGATTTCACTTTTTCTCTTTCGCTCCCTACGCCTATGAAAGAAAAGAAAAACGAGAGGAGAGACGCAGAGCTGACTTGTGGTTTTTGTAACAAATGTGTAATTCATTCGTTTCCACTGTTTCTGATTTAATGGAGGTCGAGTAATTGCATTATGAAGCACATTGTGCCTTGTTGTGAACTGATGAAAGCACATGTAATACTTTTGATAGGCGAACAGAGAGCAGGGAGAGAGAGAGAGAAAGGAAAGAAAGACCCAGTGCCTGCCTTTGATGCTGAGCATTTATTTGCTGAATTATCCTTCCTTTTACAAGCATCTTATCCCCAGTCGCAGGCGGGCCGGGGCCCCTGTGATATTGCTTTATTTTGAGGAATTAAGAGAGGTGGCGAGGAGACAGAGCAAAGCAACCGCTTATTACATTACCACTGATAAGATTGAAAGGCCGAGAGAGAGAGAGAGAGACAGAGAGAGAGAGAGAGGGAGAGGGAGAGGAGAGAGAGAGAGAGAGAGAGAGAGAGAGAGAGAGAGAGAGAGAGAGAGAGAGAGAGAGAGAGAGAGAGAGAGAGAGAGAGAGAGAGAGAGAGAGAGAGAGAGAGAGAGAGAGAGAGAGAACCCAGTGGAAAGTGTTTTGTTGTGGTGTTATTAGATTGAGCTGCTGTTGGCTACAGAGTGGAACAACCGAGAGTCCAATATGCAGGTGGCTGTTAACAGGGTTAGCCTCTTGTGTGTGTGTGTGTCTGTGTGTGTGTGTGTAGCAGCACAACCATTGAGAGCCCGTCACTCAGAGCGCTTGGGGAAGGCCAAGAGGAAGTGATGGCCAAATACGGCCAGATGACAGAGCTCCCAGAATCCTCCTCTTCGGTGTCACGGCCGCTGTGGCAGGTAAGATCTGTTAACCACCATTAATGTGAGACTGAGACACACACACACACACACAGGAAGCAGAATGCACAGAAACAGGAAGTGAGATACCCCCTTAATCTCCAAGCGGCTGTGTGTCACAGGAGATGATATCGATCCTGAAGTGTTTACGAATCCTCAGAAACAGACAGAAGGATTGTTTGAAAACAGTCAAATGATGTAATTACGTGAAATCCTGCAATGAATGGGATCTGTCAGCGAATGACAACACGATGTCCCTCATTTTCTAGCTTTCCAATTTCCCTCGCTCCCCTCACTCTCTTTCAACACACCAGTGGGTATCTAAGCATGTGTGCAAGTACACAAGGGCACACACACACTCACTGTGCTGCGCTACACAAAGCAAAAGGCTTACAGTATGCTAACTCTATTCAGCACATTGCTAAGAAAAGGCCAAATTTCTTTTTTCTGCTCTACAGTATATTAAGAATTTTCTCCTGCTGTGTGCGGATGGTGTCTGCGGTTTTAGGAATCTAAGCAAGAGGGGGAAAAAGGAGTCTAAGGAGATGAAAAAGGAGAACAGAGGGAGAGGAGAGAAAAGGGAACGAAGCGAGAGAGAGAGAGAGACAGAGAGAGAGAGAGAGAGAGATAGAGAGAGAGAGGAGGAAGCTGCAGCTTTAGCAGTAGCATCACTAGCAGTGGGAGGAGTGTGCTGTTGTGTTGCATCTGGGGATGAGGCTGCCATGCCACCATGCTGGCTTAAAGATGTAATGAATCTTCAGTCGGGGGCTTTCCTTCCAGGGTGACAACTGGCTTTGAGGAAGGTTGTAAATGCAGGGGAGATTGTGGTATAATTCCTCAGACTGGCGTTTGTGCCCCCCAGTCACCATTCGATTATCTCCCAAATTGCTGTGTTTCACTGAGATAAAGATTTTTTATGGCTTGCTGACTTGAAACAACCGGCACAGGCAGAATAGGGGGCAAAAGAGGGAGAGGGAAAGAGAGAAAGAGAGAGAGAGAGAGAAAGCAATGGCCAAACCTGCCATGCATAGTAATTTCCATTGGTAAATGACAAAATCTTTGTTTATATGACATTTCCCTAAAATTACTGCAGCGAGATGAATCTGAAATATAAAATGTCACATTTGGCATGCAAAACTATGAAAATATATTTCTGTGCAAAATTCATGGAGGCATTTAATTTAGAACGTGTTTAATAACTAAGGCAGCCTGCATCAGTAATCCTGCCCGGAGGTCCCGAAAAGATTGTCATATTTATTCTCTCCTTTCTTCACCCCCCTCCTTCATTCCGAAGCCAAAAAATTTTAAGGGTAAATGTTCATTGTTAATTAAGATTTACTAATTAAAATGAAAATAATTAACGAGAAAGCTTAATCTCTGAATATTAGCCCATACTTAGAAAGAAAGGAAGTTTTTGTATGTGGCATTTCCTGTCTCTATTAAGAGTGCATTTTGTGTGATCAGTCAATGTGTGGAAAGCCCTGAAAAGATATTTCAGCGAAAGGACGGCCGCTTGCCAGCAAAACCACTGAGGATCCCTCGCTCGAGCCTTTGATCTCATCTGTAGGAGTGCTGTAATGTTATGGCACTTTAGGCACAACTCAGGCTCGGGGCAAACAAACCACCTCTGATATGGAAAATTGGCTCACTTCACCTTTTACCTTCGCCTTGCTGTCTTGACTCTCTCGTACGGTGCCGGTGCACGCGTGTGAGCCAGATAATAACAATACCTTTTAAAGACATACATAGTGAAAATTGGACACCGGTGTGTGTGTGTGTGTTATTATTTTGTATTCCTTTGCTTCTCTCTCTCCTCCTCCTTCTCCTCTCCCTCCTCCTCCCTTCCTGTCAGCGTGCCTATATCTCCCTCCAGTGTGGGGGTTTGGAGGCCTCCGTCACCTCCTCCCGAATGTGAGATGTGTGGGCTAAACCGCTTTGCCACCAATTATACTAATTTCACTTCTGCCTAAATTGTTTTTGTTGTTTTGGTATGCAAAGATGCTCACAGTGAGGAGATTGAGGGGCATTACTGCGGGGCTCAGCACGCACCTTCCCCCCTCAGAGGCTGGCAGAGCAATGGGCACCGCCAGCCGCTGCTAGGTGAATCTGTGCGTGTGTGTGCGTGTGTGCGTGTGTGCGTGTGTGTGTGTGTGTGTGTGTGTGTGTGAGCCCAATGAGCCCCTATGGCCCCTCAGTGCTACTAAGTCATCAATTGGAATTTAGGGTCTCAATAACCAGACACTAGGAATTTGCCTTCCGGAGTTGGTGGACACAACATAAATACAGCAGATTAAATGGACATTAAGAGTCACAATATGCATACTAAGAGAAAAAAAAAAATCATAATCGGTAACACTTTCTATGAAATACATTTTAATAGTATAAGTATAGTATTTTTTAATGTCTCATGACACTATCTACAGGCACCTACAGCATAGTGATTTACAAGTAGATTATATTCATTTATAATGTTTTATAAATATTTGCTTGTAATGGCTTATAGAAATATGTATTGCAATACCCACCATCTAGGCTGGGAAATGCTTTGAGTAGATCATTATACTTAAAGCAGACAAAAAGTGGTTTATCAAGATTTATAATATAATGAGACTTAAACAAAAACACATGATTAGTTGGTCATGCAGCTGTATAATACACAACAAACATGGAGTCATAATGCATGACACATCCCAGGTGTGTTATAAGACAAATTTCTAACAGGAGGTGTTGTGAAACATTATAAAAACGTACTTTAAGCTATTATAAACAAATATTTCACATTATAAAGGAGCTTTATAACCACTTAGAAATAACTACAGGTGCTTATAGTGTCATAAGTCAGTATAGACATGTTTATTGCTTGTTATAGCTACACTCATAATATCATAATTTAATTCAAACATGCATGTTACTAAAAAACGTCCAAAACTTAATTGCAATCTGCAGTCACTCAGTCCATCACTATCATGTGGCTAATTGTAGTGGTTTTCTCCTGTAGAATATAGTATAAGTCTACTACAGTATGTTGACTAGCACATGTAGTTATTAAGTACATTTCTTATTAGTATACAGTCAAGTGTACAATATATTAGGAATCCTAATATTGAGTCCCCCACAACTCCCCACCCCCTCCCCTCCCACACTCTTGCACAAACCAGTTTTCAATTATTTTTCTCAATTTCCTCATGACCACTCCTTGTTAAACTTTGCCTCTGCATTTTCATCTCCCCCTCATAAAAATAAGAGATCAGGGTTAATTTGGTCAGTCTACTTCACGAACAGAACAGATGTTTCTAATATTTTGTACACACAGTGTATATTGCATAATGTTCTAAATAACAATAGTTAATCAGCTGGTCTTAAAGTGAGGTATAATGCTGCCAAGTAAAGATAATACATAAAAAAAGATATAACAGTGACAAAGACCAAGTGGCTCTGTTTGCATCTGATTGACTTTTCATTCATGTCTGTTCAAGAGATGCCACAGGGGACAAAAGACTGAATAAGTATTTATATTGTTCTCTGATTATGTTGCATGAAAAACTAAACTGTCTTCCCAGCTTACCCTATTACTCATCCCCAGCCCTACAAAAAGAGGAACGTATAACCAAAACAAACAAGCAAACAAACAACAAATGGGGGCGGAGGTAGCCTGAAGGTTAGCGGGATGAGCCTGCGACCAGAAGGTTGCCGTTTTGAAGCCCTCATCTGGATGGGCGATCTGGACCAGGGGGAAATAAATGAACATCACTCTCTGTTGATGTGCCCTTGAGCAAGGCACTTAACCCCTGAATGCTTGAGCGGAGATGCTCAGTTGCCAACTGTAGATGGAAGACTAGATGACTCCTAGATATGTAACTGTGTAGCTGGATGTGGGTGGAAAGGACCTGCCTTGTTCGGCAAAAAAAATACCTAAAGTAAATAAAGTTCACGTAAAACCCCGAATCAGTGGAGCATTTGCTTAGTCATAGCATCATCAGATAAAACGTTTCTTGGGTAGAAACCCAGCCTTCAGAGGTTGTCTGTCAATGTGTCTTCTTTGCTGTGACAATAGCTGGATGTCTTGTCCGCTGCAGGCTGTGTGCCATGAAGAAACTGTCCTCCCACACTTTGGCCACGCCGGCTTATGACTTTCCAGAGGCGCTCCCCAATTTTATATTCAACTTTCTGCCTCCCTCCGCTAATCCCCAGCATTTACCGCTGTCTTGTTCTCACCAGATTCATCTTACCCCCAAAATGCTTCCAAGTGAGACGCTCCCTTCACTTGATTTGCAGGCCCAATGTGCTTCCTGCCTTACAGCCAATGACGGTGAACTGTGCAAACATTTTTGTTTGTTTTTGTTGCTGTTGATGTAGACGTTTATGGTTGACTGAATGATTTGCAACCATGTACATCTCTGAGAAGTACAGTTCGGGTGCAGCTGCACTGAAAAGCTGAGAACATGGAAATACTTGCATCAATTTGTTTCACTTGTAAATGAGTTAAATTATTTCACTCTTCTATATCTGAGATTTTTATTTCTCTGAAGCCCAGTGTGTATCATCAGATCATGTGAATTTAGGATAAATAAAGGCTAAATTGGAGATACATGGTTACTCCAGCACATCAGCAGTATATTACACAAGGTAAAGAATGGGTTTGAAGAGGTTTTGGGAAAATGTGACATATACAGTATGTTCACAATTGTAAAGTGAAGCCACTGCCATACTGCGGAAAGACCAAATGCATTACAGCTTCTCAGGGAACAAACAGAGTCCTCTCTGTAATTGTAAACATGTAGACAAAGAATGCATCAAGGGGTACAGGATGTACACATGCACACACACACACACAGGCAAACACAGACACATGAGCACACACACACAAAGAGGAGATGTTTAAGATAATGGCTGTTGCGTGAGTGAGAAGGAAGCCTTGCTGTCTGGTCTGAAGGTATGTGCCCCGTCTGAACTGAGGAAAGGAGGATGGGAACTCCACCGCTGTCTCATCCAGCTGTGTTCTCTTATCCAAATTTCAATACTAAATGTCAATTTTTATGTCATCATTTAGGCTAATTACCTGCAAATATGTACCAATGTCCTTCATAAGTTCGCTATAGTAAGATGGCAAGTCGGGCACCCCAGCAGTCTAAATCCCCACAGGCAGAAATTCACAGTTACTTAGCGGAATTGTGGAAATACCTTTGCTCCCACAGAACGCTGCAATGAAAGTCTATCCACATTGTATATTACAGGTGGACCAGAACAAAAACCTCCAGCCCGTGGAGGTGTGTGTGCGTTGCCTGAGGGCCGTCAGAGACAAGCTTCCCAGGGGCCTCTACTCTGTGAGCATGGCCCTTCACAGCCGTCTGGGGGGCCCGGCCCTGGCCTGGTGCAGTGTGAAGGAACAGCAGCAGTGGGATGCGACCACTGAGCCGGTAGAGCACCGGGGCCGCTTCCACGACACTGACCTGCACTTCAACCAGAGCCTGTTCATGGTGAGGATTGGTTGATGAGATGCTGAAATAGTGAGAGACTGTTTTTTGACCAAGGTTTTTCAAACATGCAGTCCACAAGAGGAGATCAAAAACACCTCAAGCTACCTACTTTCTAGTTAAAAAAAAAAAAAAAAAAAAAAAAAAAAATATATATATATATATATATATATATATATATATATATATGTAAAAAAAATAAAAAAATAAACCAAAACAAAAAAAGTTCACTGAAAATTTTGATTTTGAACTTTAGACTTTTTCAACTTTTTGAATTTTTGCTCAATGCAGATGGATTACTTGCAACTTTAAGTTGAACCAATGAGTCATTAGTTGAGATCTTTGAAGCTGAGCTTCTCTTGAAGATTGCAAGTTTGGCAAAGCCTGAATTGGTTATCTCTGAAAAAGGAATATTTAGAGTTCATTTATTGGATTTGGAGTCATTACTAACAATCACATTTGAGGTTTCCTGATTTGAAACTGAACAGAAGTGACTCCAGTTCTTGCGAAAAGCACGGGGAGCTCTGCATTTGCTGGTACCAGTGACATGTTGCTTTCCTCTATTGAGACTAATGTGTTTTTATTCAACAGGGGAAGGACAGAATCAGGTTGTGATTTGTGACTGTGGGAGTTCATTCAATAAGACCCTCTTTATTGAAACGATGCTTGGGGAAGCTGCTTCGAATCCAGTTCTTCGGATACACTATACTGCAGTATGTGTGATGAGAAAAAAATGATATAAATATAAAACATATTCCTCATCTGAGAGCAATTTTGACACTGAGGGGCTCTGAATTAAAACACACTCACTTCCAATGAGAGGGGAGAAGTCTTTGATGTGAAATCCAATAGAAAATTTAACTAAAATGCGATCTTAAAAACAAACAGCGCATAATCCGTCAGATAAAAGCAAACAATAAAACATGCCGTGTTAATATGATAGAACCTACCACACTGTAGGTTTAATTTTGTTTTCGCCGCAGTGTTTCCAAATTCCTCTTCCTTCCTCTTTCTGTTTCCCTTGGTTTCATCAGTTGCAGTGAAGACAGAGCAGTTTCTAGATTGAAAGGGTTATGAGAAGTTATATTACAGCAACTGTGCATATAAGGCTGGAGAAGACAGCGTATGAAAATATGCCACACACAGCCTCTAGGTTTTTCTTCAGGGATCTCCACTATGAATAAAACAGCAACTTTTCAAACATGACATTTAATCCATGCATGTAAATCAAACCCAAGATCAATTATTCATTTATATAAGGGAGTAATGTTTTATTGGAATGAAAATGAAGTACAAATGCAGTGAAAAATTTAGTGTCTTTTCCACAAGTCTTTGAGCATCCGGGCTGGAGCAAGGGGATAAAAGAAATAGTTATACAGAAGTGACTAAAATGTAATATTTCGGAAAGGTATTAAAACTCTTGACCCCAAATCCCAATGCACACTGAAAGACCAAACATGTTTTCACACTTTTGGTGCAACGACATGGCAGATTACGCGAGATGAAATCAGCGCACATTTCACAATCACTTTTCTCAGGATTCCTAAACCTCTTTAAACGGAGGAAAACATCCTCTCTGGAAGCGGCACTAATCTTGAAAACCCACGTACTCGTTTGAAAATGGTCGATATTGACCAGTGGATTAGAAATCTGTGTTTATGTTTATTCACTGATGATGTGCGCACAATACGCCAGATTCACATTACAAACCTTGTGCATATGAAGCCACCAAATCCACTGTGAGTGTCCCTCCTGATCCCATAGAGTTGTGTGCAGGCTCAGAAAGGGCTTCTTAAGTGTTCCGATGGCAACTCTAAAGGCCTTAGCTGGAGCATTTAGCACATGTGGACACTGTCAATGTGCTGGTGGGCGTATTCATTGAGCCAGAGCATCCTGATAATATTGTCTGCAGCTCCCATCTGACATAAAGGACGGGGTAAAAGCTGGCAAAAACTGAATGCGGACCTTGCTGGGAATCTGGGATCTGATTCAGAGGTAAAAAGGTTTAAGTACACCATGGCAAATGCCTCGTGTCACTCTTCCTTCCCTCCTCTCCTCCCCAAACCCTCGGCTGCGCTTTATAGACAACACTGCTGTTGTTGTCCTGGTTGATAGTGGTGGAAACGCTGATCAGATTTGTCTGAGACTATCAGGATTGGCTGGAGTGTTTTCTCTCAGTCTCTCTCTCTCTGCTCTTGCCCACGTTATAGCGTGCGATTTGGGGAGTGTTTGCAGTGCCTTCTAAGAGGAAATGAGGAATTAGCGATGGTAGGAGGAAGCCAGGAGCTTATTTTCTTTTTCTCTCTCTCTCTCTCTCTCTCTCTCTCTCTCTCTCTCCCTCTTTTTTCATTCACCCTTTTCTTTGTGTGTCTGGGGTTGGATTTAGAGAGGAGCGGTGCGGTTCAGTCAGAGCTGTCTTGGAGATGCTGGCGAAGGGGAGCACTTGAAAGGTGTCGGGCCCACGGTCTTTGTTCAGTGTTTACACCAAGTGGGAAGAAGCAGGAGATTCCAAAATTCCAAACCTTGATATTGAAGATGGAAGAAAATGAAAGCAGAGAGGAAGGAAAGTAAAAAAAACAAGATGAAAGGATCTAGGAACCAAATCTCAGGATTCCCCACCCCACACTCCCTTCAAAATCTTGTCTTTTTCCTCTCTTTAAATCGTTGTCCTTTTTTGTTTTAAATTTGTTTTTTAAAATAAATTTTAGATGGAGGAAGGGACAGTTAGTCATTCGAAAAAGGACTGAGTCTTCTTATACATTGATAGTCTGGAATATTGTTTTTTTCCGTTCTCCACTTTTCCTCTCTTAACCCCCCCACCCCCCCACCCCCCCCCACCCCCCCACCCCCCCACCCTCCATCCCCTTTTTTTGGAGAATGGGGCGCAGCAAACATCAATCTGTTTTGAATGAAATGTGATATTTCTAATGGTTTAAGAGGCTGCTCAGGCAGGCCAAGGTGCTGAGCAGCAGCAGAGGCATGTGGCTCTGCTTGTCTTCTCCACCTGAAGCATATCCTCCTTTTCTCACAAGGCTTGCAGATACAGCATGTAACATTTCCACATACACATATATGAAACCAGGCGCGCATATCAAGGCACAAGCAATCCACACGTATGCACACGCACGTGCACACACAAATTACTATTTATGCAGGTCATATTTCTTACAGTAAATTAATAATATGAAATATTCTCAATATCCATAATCCGTGATATTATGCCATAAATTTGTGTCCCGAGTCAGACACTACTACCCATCATTTCACAGGTGCATACCAAAAGCAGATTAGCAGGAGGGGTGGGGGGGGATACACATGATTTATGTGTTAAAACAAGTCCTCAGCGTTTTCCATTACAACTAATAAAGGGATGAAATATTTCCACCCTATGATGGATGAAGTGGCACACACCTCACTGTCAGTTCATTTTTTAAGCAAACCCACCGCTCTCTGGGTAAATAAGAATGTGTGTGTTTGCCATTGACTGCTAACCACTAACACTTTTTGCTAGATGCAAGATACCCTTAATATCATCAGTTTGATTGATGAGGGCTTCACTGCATCATGAATGCGGTAACTGTCAGCTCATACACTATAACGACAATCTTGAGGTCTCCTCCACACTATGTTTGATGCCGACAGTCTTTATCACTCCAACATCTCCTTTTAGGCAATTTGCCGCGTTGGAGCGGTACAAATGGCAGTTAAGAGGGCTGCAAAATAACATGGAAATAAGTTAAAGGAGGATTCAAGTCTAGGATGTGGAATAGGTGGCTCCCCGAGGGGAGGGCTTCTATCCTTTACCCTCTGTGTGTCTGTTTGTGGTTGTTTGCATTTGACTGTGTGTGGTTGTGAGCACGTTGACACTCTGTCGGCGTGTCTGTGTATGTGTGCATATGTTTCTGTATGTGCCTGAAGGCATGTGTGTTCGCGTGCAAGCGTGTGTGTGTGTGTGTGTGTGTGTGTGTTTGTGTGACTTCATGCCTGTCTGTGTGTCTGCAGATCTTACCTGCGCCCTGTGAGGTGCTCCCCTCCATGGTGCTGGTCTTCCAACTGATGGCTCTGCCTGGGGACAGCAGCCACATCAGCTCTGTGCTGGCCTGGGGGGCCTATCCTGTATGTGACCCAAGCCTCAGCCCCATCCAGGGCAGGTGGGTCACTGGCAGATTTGGGTCATTTATTGGGACTCAAGGAGTTTGTGTTGTGAATCGCTTGCTTTCCCTGGTTCCATGTTAAATAATTTTCTGATTCTTTTCAAAGACGTCTTTCCTACCATTTTGTCTTTAGTCGCCAGTATACGGCGGAGTGACTGTAAAGTTGAGAGAGAGTGAGTTGGTTGCCAGTAGCAAAGCTCACAATCCTGATTTGAAGCCATTATGTCATGAGTATATGGGATTATTCTAGCGCACTCATCCACTAGTATGCCCCTAACTATAAGTAAAATTACATGGAATTATGCTTTTTTCAAATCTAGTGTCTTAACTTTGGAAAGAGTTGAACCAAATGATTGTGATCAGTCATCCCTCAGTTCATCTGGTTGTATAGAGTGATCATAACTAGTTATGTGTCATTGGTCCAGGTTCAAAGCCCCACTGCTCAGGGGCAGCCCCAGCCCACAACTGGACCAGTTCAGCAAAATCGAAGGCCTCATCTCCTCTGATCTAGACCACTGGCTATGCAACCTGTACTTTCAGGTGCGTGTGTGTGTGTGTGTGTGCGTGTGTTTCTGTTTAAGCTTAGTGTATGTTGGTGTTTGCATGCATTTATGTCCACAATTGGGTGCGGGTCTGAGTTATGTTTATGTCTGTGTCTGAATGTGCGTCCATATGCTTGTGTGTGTGCCTCATTTCCTTCACTTTGCATATTGAGCCCATGGGGCCTTGGCTGGACCATCACCCGATTTGAACTATTATTTGAGAGGCAGGATGGTGGGTCTGGGCGGTTGGGGGTTGAATTTGCTATGGTAAAAGGCTTTAACAGAGAAATTGGAAATTGGCCCCAGACAACGAACAAGAACCACATCTTTACCAAACAATTCCGGATGCATTTGAGCTGATGCATTGATCAGATTAGTCAACAGCTTAATTGAATTAAAAGCCAGAACAAAGCTTTCTCTCTCTTGGGTTTGTCTCTTTATGCATGTCCCTGTGACTGTGACATGTTGTTTGTGTTAGAGCATTATCATACCCAATGTCTAGGGTCCTTTAGATTCCTGAGGGATTCGCCCTCAGGTGACAATATGGATATACAATAGACATGCTAGTTACATTTGTGGTAGTCTTATTGGAATCATTTTCTGCTATTACGCCACACTGTGACAAATATCAATAGTTGTCCATGCTTATAGTTTGATCAATAACACCTGTAGTTTAATTATAAGCACATGTCGCTTCCTTACCAAGATGGCTGAATGGTGATGCGATGGAATAATATGCATATAATTGTTGATGATATCACTATAAAAAGAGACCATATTAATGTCCACACCTATCTCCCTCTTCTCTGTTGTGTTTCAGGTGAAGAGGCTCCCTTGTGGAACCTCAGCGGTGGCCGAGCACTGCGTCACCCTGCCCATACCTCCTCTTCCCCCTCCGCTGATCCCCCTACCTGAGGTCCATCACGGCCCACCTCCGGTCACCCAACCCCAGCCCCAGCCGCCGCTCCACCCTGACCCCGACCCCCAGCCGCAGCCGCAGCCCTCATCCCAGTCGCAGCTCCGTCCGCAGCCCCATCTTCTTCTCCAGCCTCATTCCCATTCCCAGTTCCACCTGCAGCCCCACCCCCAGCACCAGCCTCACGCGGGCCCCAGCAGCAAAGCAGGAGAGCCCGCTGTGGAGCACTCTCACCGGGGGTCTCCTCTCCACCTGTCAGCCGACTCCGCCTGCTCTTCCTCGTCTCTGCCAGGTAGGGGTCCAGCGGTAACACCCCCGACTATGCCGCAGTGGGGAGCAAATGTCACCCTAATGTCACCAGCAATGGGATGAGAAGAGTGGCAGGTTTCACTTAGTTCTCCACTGAGGTGAAAGTGCTTGAGGGTAGGGCTGGGTAAAAAAACAGCATGCCAAGTATGACTGACAAGTTACATCAAACAGAACATGTTCTTGTTTAAATTATATGCAAAAATCCAACAGACTGTATCAATTATGTTAGTTGAGGCAAATATTTGAACAGCGCTCACAATGCTGATATATTCAGATCAATTCTTTTGATAATATTCACCACTTACATAAGTAAACAAACCCTTTTAAGTTGGAAAGCACTAGGTAAATACGTTTATTTAGCTAAACCAATAACATACTCAATGATTTGCAGTCCCGATTCTTGGTCAGATATTGTTGATGTCCTGAAAAAAAGAAACTTGAGTCTTACCTAATATAAAGTTTCCCATTTTGTTTTTATCATGATAACTGATAACTAATACTGTCATCCACATGTAAAAACTGCTGTTTGATCCCGTGACTTAGCCATCTAAAGAAAATGCTTTGCAAATGGTCAAAAATGTCTGGCTGCCATTGGGAAAACTGGCTAGGTTTTCTCAGTTGAAAATATTCTTGGCTTTTTGGAGATACAAAGTTTCTGCAGGACACTGATACTGATAATATTAATATGTTTTGCTTACCGGATATCCTAAATCTGTATTTGAGAATCAGTGGATGTCTTTTTTTATTTTTTTTTTAACCTAAATCATGTTCTCCATAAGCAAGGAAAAATATTCCCTATCATTCACATAGGTCACATAGGTCAGATAATATTGTATTTCTGTTTATCAACTATTAATCAATTTAGTGGCAGGTGATATCACATGAAACTACGACTTCACTTACAGCAACCGTTTTAAAGTACTTTGTCCTCATTTATCATTAAGTATGGCTTTATCATCACACATAGGTCTTAAGGTGTTGATACCTTGTGGTTGTGCTATGGTGTGATGATGTGATGAGGTGTCAGATTTTATCGTGGTTCACTCTGCTTTGCTAGAGAGGTCATGTTACAGTGTAGAAATGTACCATCTGTAATTACTGAGAGATACCTATAAATGCAGCTTCACCTGTCTGTTCCCTCCAGTTGACTGAGATCCTCCTACTGTCCAACTGTAATCCATCATACATTACTGATTACCTGTAACATAATCCACTAGATTACTAGAAGTTCAGTAAAGTAATCTGATTAGTTTAATTTACTATTGGATTACTTTTCCTTGATAAAAAAAAAAAAAAACTAGAACAGATACTTAATTTAAATTTACAGACTGTAATGTGATTTATTAAGTAATTTCCAACTGTTATTTCATCCTGTGGGAAATTATTTTTGCATCTGATTGTATTTATAAGACAGGATCTGAATTGTTCTGATGTGGTAAACCGCGATATCTGGTGCTCCAAGCAAGTTTTAACAAATTAACTGCATCTAAAAGTGGCTGATAACTCCTTGCTTTTGTGGTAATAACAATGCATCCACTTCCGCATAAAAAAAAAAAAAAAAAAAAAAATGTCTTGTTTCCCGCCTAGTTTCAGGTCATCCAACATCCTGGCTCTTGTCGGGAATCAAACACAGGCTCATTTGGTATTGATCTACTACAAAGACGGCCAGCTAGCTCCACTGTTATTAATACATCACTTTTTTTTTTTTTACTTTTTTTTTTTTTTTACTTTTTTTTGCACGCACGGCTCATCTTTATTTAACAGTCCTCAAAAGTTTCTGGGGTGCTCTGCTTTAAACATCACACAGGCTTTTTAATTACAAATGAGTTGTGACAGGTCTGCTGGGTAGCACCCTGGCCCATTTTAAACGTGATGCCGGCTGACAGCTTGGCAGTGTTCTCCCAGCACCGAAACATGTGGAAGAAATTGGTCTTTTACATTTCACAGCTTGTCGCTTCCTCCGCCGGCTGACCTGTGACCCCCCACAGAGATCCTAACGCCCACAAGGGAAGTGTCCCCAACGAACTGACTGCCTTTCCAGAGAGCGAGGGAGGGAGGGAGGCACTCACTATGGGAGATTTATGTTCTGCCACACAAGGCAAGAGGTACCAGGTCTCTTCAACACACACAGCTGCAAGCACAGGCTCACACACACACACACCGAGACCTAGACGTAGGCACACACACACACACACATGCACGCACGCACAATCAGCCAGGTGACGAGGTTTCTGGGGAAGTGAACCCGATCCGTAGCTGAAATAACGGATCAAAAGGTGTCCTGCGCGGCACCTCATCCACGCCCGTTCCCTAAGCCGACCTGACGTTTGCGCCCCATTTGCATACGGATCCGTTCATGTTGCATTACCTCTGGAGCGAGTTATGGCATTCAGATGGGGAGATTACGTCAAGGCTGAAGGGAGTGATTGGACGGACAACTTTAACCTCGCCAAAAATGGAAATCCAATTCAGTGAGGAAAAGAAGAACAAATTATCCCCGTTCTTCAGTGCTCTGTCAAGTCTGGGGGTTTCAGACATTTCCTTCCCATTTCATGCCTCTCTGTTTCTGATGTGCGCTGTGCAGAGATCCCTTTCTCTGTGCGTGTGACGCCAGGATTTTTCTCATTACCCGTTTGTCTCAGAATCAGGACAAGTATATGGAGACCTCTTGTCATTGTGGTAACATACACACAGTAGAGCTTGACAGTAAGACTGGAAGTTTGTATTCCTGGGGCCTTAAGTTAATTAATCCCTTTAGAAAAATCACAGTCCTCGATGAGGTGTCTATTACAGAACAAAACCTGACATCCCAATCCGAGATAATAACTCTGACAAGTTTTGCGAGAAAAATGAGAGGATTAAGTGCTGTTGTGTGCCATTGATGTTTTTGTGTCGCCGATTAAGTTGCCATTGGATGGTAATAATTCCGATTTACCTCATTTGACTTGTCCGAGCATAATGGAGCGTATTTGCCTTTTTAACGTGGAGACTAGCTAGAGGCACACTGGGTTAAGTGACCTTTCACATTAACTGAATGATCCAGTTACATTGGGTTTGTTTGAATCCAAATGACTAATTAGATTAGCGTCTTGTTTCATGATCGCCTTTAGTGGATCACTATGTGGATGCGGAGGGTTCTGCCGTCACTGTATTTGTTGCTTTATTTCCCTCCCCTCCCCTCTTTTTTTTTTTTTTTTTTTTTTTTTTACAAATGCATCGTAATATCCACCCCCTTGAGCAAGGATGGTGATTTCGAGGATTTCTCATCTAATGTCTTCTTTGGAGCGCTGCCCTGCACTTTGAGGATGTGCTCCCCTCGAGGCTGGTCCTAGTCATCAGAGTTTTAAACCACAATGTTACATCATACCCTCTCAATCAGTTGCACTCCACATCCCCGATTAATTCAATAGTGTCCGGATTCCTAATGGATGGATTCAACCTTTGTCATGTCAAAGCCTGTTTGCAGAGATACGAGGGTAAACTTACACAGTGGGTGCAGTAAACAAGCCCAAAGGACTCTAAGTGGAGGACAAACAAAGAGCATATGGGACAAACACACCCAAAGGAAAAGTTTTTTTTTTATTGCCTCCAAAATGTACTTGGAACTGACAATTCCCAGTTTTCCTGTGATAAGACAAGTGCAGCATATGTCCTCTGTGCAGTTCGGTGAACAAGATAAAGACAGACTTGACTTTCAAGAGCGACAAACTTTCACCAGTGGCGGTGAAAAAGGAGCTTTAAAGCTGCGTGTGAGTGTATCTGTGTGTACTGTGAATGATTAAAATAAAATGAGTCATCATGGAAAAATTGCTACGTGTGAAACAACAACAAAGCTTCGTATATCAGACCAAGCTTGGCACAAAATCTCAGCCATAGACTCATGGGTAATCCGGGATTCGCTGACCTTCGATTGGTGGATAACTTTGGACCAATCGTGGGGCAATTAGGGGCCTCGGTGAGCGAGAACCAGGGATCTCGGCTCGGTCGCATCTCCACCCACCGGTACCACAGCGATGGGGTCTTGACAATGTCATGGCCCTCAGGCTTTTCTCTTTGTGTGTGTGTGTGTGTGTGAGAGAGAGAGAGAAAGAGGCGTGCATGTGTTGCATGCATGTGCAATTGCGTGGTACACGTGTTTGCAGGTACACCCTTAAATATGTTTGTGCATGTACGCAAGTATCTACATATTCATATCTGTTTGTGTGTATGCGTCTGTGTGTGTGTGTGTACTGTGTGTGTGTGTGTGTACTGTGTGTGTGTGTGTGTGCCTGGTCCTAACACGGCTCAGAGCGCGGGGGATAACAAGGAGTTTGTTGTTGGCCTTGGGTGTCTGGAGAGGCTGGAGTTGTGGCAGCTCCAGCGCTCTGAGTTCACGGACGTAGCCCTTAGCTGTCGAAGCTGTCGAAGCTCTCGATGCTGCCTCCGCGCTCATTCTGGTTCCACAACATCTGAGCATCGGCAGCAGGGCCTGGTGGACGTAATGAGTGTGTGTGTGTGTGTGTGTGTGTGTGAGCAAGAGAGAGAGAGGGATGTGGGGGTATCGTCCATGAAACCATCCTAAACCATGGTAGCGCGAGTCTCTGAGTCCATGGTTTTGCGTGTGTGTGTGTGCATGTGTGTGTGTAAAAAAGCAGCTGGCCGTGGGCTGGTTTGCTCTGCCTCAGACTGTCTCTGCAGAAACACACACACACACACACACACACACACACACACACAGACATATTTTATACACATACTAGCAAACTCACAAACAAGGACACCCCCTTTGCTGAGAGTTAATATTATTTGCACAAGTGCACTTCTACCTAGAATCTTACCAGTGAACAAGTATAGTAGCACAGTGTAGTTCAACCTGAATTAAATAGACAGCTTTATATTTGATTGTTGGTTCGGGATGCTTTTAAAAGTTATTAGTGCAGAATAGGGATTTATGTCTGGGTGAATGTGCTCTGAAATGCAACACTGTCAACTTTCAGAAGGCAAGATTGGCTGGCCAAGTTCTGAGTCACATTTTGCATATTTGACACAGCAAGGGTCACTGACCGGGATCGATTCCCCTTCACTTTCGAACCGCGTTTCAATCTTTGACATTTTGTTCATGGCAAACTGGCGTATGGTTCATTTATTTAATACACTGTCAAAGTGAATAAAAAAATATCTTCTCCTCATGTGTATGCATTAAGATATTTATACCCTGTATATCAAGACATTTGATTGATGTGAGTTTCTTGGAAGGTCTACTGTTACACAAGACTGAGTTTCCAGTTATGTAATGACATGAAAATATAGAAAAATAAAACATTTTCATCCTGAGAAGAGAGCAAATATAACCTTATTACCTTGTAACTGTAGGCACTCCAAATGTTTACCAGCAAAAGCGGTGGTAATTAAAAACTACATCTGTGTCAGGATTAAATCTGATTCCAGTCCCCCTTAAAAATAGCAGTGAGCGGAATATTCCTGCCATTAAAGTACATTTTAGCCGTCAGACGGATTTCTGATATGTCGCCTATATTTAAAAGTTATTATTACTGATATATTTAATCCCGCAGCAAGAGGAAAATTATATCATCGCAGAGGTTTCCATATTTATTATATAGATGTGACTGGTTCCACGGGGGAAAAAAAAGTTTCACATAGTGAGATTTTTACATGTATCAAGCTAAGGTTTACTTAATTACAACCTCCAGGCAACGCAGGAACCCTTTTTTAAATTCTGTGAATGTTAATATGCTAAATAATGCAGATCTCCGACTCTTCAAGCATGAGACACACATCTGGCGGCTTACCATTTAAATTACAGCAAAAAAAAAAAGAAAAAAAAGAGGGAGACGGATAGAGAGAGAAAAGAAGAAAAAAGAGGGTGAGGATGAAAAAACACTTCAAAAGTAATTTTCCAAAGGAGAGAAGAATGGAGAAATGTATTACAACCAAATTTAATTTCTTTTTCGATTTTTCATCATTTCTAATTGCATACATTAGAGCGTTTGGGCTGGGAAGGTTCAGCTCTGAGATTGGGGGAGACGGAGATGACTGTGCAGTGGGAGCTTCATAAGTTAACGCTCTCTATTTCTCCTCTGTACAGAGTGAAATCAGCCTTTGTTGCTTTTGCACGTCTCCAGATAGTACACCAAAACATCTTCACTACCTGCCTCAGAGTAGAAAAACAAGACAAAAGCACCACTCCAAGTGTGTTCAGAAATTTAAAGAGTGCTGTATTTGATGTCTTGCTGCAGTGTCAACAACATATATTTTTTCAAACACCGCTTCTTTAATTTTGATCTCCGTTTGTTGTTTTGAAAAAGGAAAAAAAAATAATCTTGACAATCTTCATGCCAACAGCTGATTAACCAAGTTTGTTTCAACAGGGATTCTTTAAGGATTTTCAGCTCAATTTTAAATAGATTTTGCATAATTGAATTAAGACCTGATCATTTTGATTGTTGTAAATGAGTTTCAAATCATTATTTTCATACCATGTATGTACACATATTATTTACTTCACTTCTCATCATTGTTTTTTTTTTTTATAACTACAGTATGTCAGTCCTTCTAACAAGTCAACAGATGATGACTTGTATTTTCTGATATAAATATTAAACACCCTTGATCCTCACTTTCATAGCCAGATGTGGTTTGCAAATGAGAACAAACACAAACCTTTCTCTCTATTTCTTTTTCACACTCACTGCACATTATTTCTCTTCTTGGGATGCAGGGAAGAATTCCTCCTCGGGAGCCATTTCTGGAAACACGGGGGAGAAGAGTGATCCATGCAGGGAGAAAGCAGAGGGTGGAAATCACTACAAGGTAACACAGTGATTTAGGGGGAAGTGTTCCCACCCTTGAAATGAGCACCCTCTCCCCTCTCCCTTCCCCTCCCGCCCCTCTCCGCACCCCTACACACACCTCCCCGGCTTATTATCTGAGATTTGTCAAAATACATTTCACACTAACAGGTATTTTTCAGCCTTCAAAGCCAGTTTTGATCTGCTTGACAAGCCAAAGCAGCTCAAATTCTGTGAAATCAGCAATGCCAGCCAGGCCTCCCTTTTTTTCTCCGAGCCGCTCTAAACACGCCTCTTCCTGTGCTACAGAGGACTTAAGCTAAATTAATCAAAGCCTGCACGTTACCTGCCATACTTTGAAGTGGTAATTGCAGAATTACTCTGTGTGTGCTGATCTGGCATTGCTGCTTCCTGGTCCGCCCCTGCCATTGTGCCTTCGCTGCGGCCTTTTGTTGTTGTGATGTTATTGTTGTGGTAGCTAGCAGTGGAGTGAAGCCTATGAACATCAAGCCTCCTTCTCTCTCTCTCTCTCTCTCACACACACACACACACACACACACACACACGTACACATCCTTCCCTCCTCCCTCTCTCCTCTTTCCCTCCAAGTCTTTATTCTTAGTAACCTCCTTCTACTGATGTACAAGAGGCTCTCCAGACCACCATTAATCAGCGATGACCTGTTAAATGAATGAGTTTGTTGATATGAGGTTTTATTTCTCCGCAGCCTCTATAGACCTTGTTTTTTTCCTTCTTTTCTCGGCCCTATCTTTAAAACCTTGCTAACTCTGTCAAATGTCGTGGTGTGGAACCCAGTTGTCTAATGATTAAGTGGAGTGATCTCCAACCTGCCCCAGCCTGGGAGCGCTAGGGATCAGATTTCAACCCTTCAACCTGCAGTGCAGGCCTAATTAAAATGAATTTTCTCCAGGCGACCACTTTGCCCACAGGGCAGGAATCCAGCTATATACGAAATCCGCTCTTAAGGTATTGCATTAAATTTATTGTGGAGAGACACCGGAGAACATTGCGGTTTATATATCTCCTGCATTTTTTTCTCTCTCCCTTCTTTCCCTCTCCTTTCCACCTTTTTATTGTGATCATCACTCTGGAATCCAAGCTTGCTTTGGCAAAGATTGCACTATGAAAACGGATGGCGCTTTTATGGGGTCCTGCCCATTTACTACTTCCTGGGCCTAGTTTCTCTCCGAGAGAGAGAGAGAGAGAGAGAGAGAGAGATGGAAGAGAGAGAGATGGAAGAGAGAGAGAAAGAGACAGAGAGAGAGAGAGATGGAAGAGAGAGAGAAAGAGACAGAGAGGGAGAGAGAGAGATGGAAGAGAGAGAGAGAGATTGAAGCAACAGAAATGGAGAGAGGTAGAGTGAGAGCTGGAGAGAGGTGGAGAGCGAGAGGTTGGTGGAAGAAAGACGGAGGTTGCTTATTCCAACTGTGGATCTCATTAACATACATCAGTAAGTATTTCACAACTTCGAGCAGAAAAGCACTAAGCCCACCCAAGGGCAACACAGGCAGGGCTGACAGGGCCAGGGAAAGCAAGCCGTTAACATGTTGGCGGCTTAACAAATAATATCTGCTCCCAAGTACCTCGGTGAAATATTTAAAACCCCACTTCCTAACTCCATTTGACTGTGTTTATGACGATGACAGTAAACGACTTGTGTGGAAAAAAAACAAAAAACAGTGCCAGCTGCTCAAATATCCCATATTTAACACCGCCATCACCGAATACACGTTTCCCACATGAACTCAACCCGAATGACGGCGTGCCGTATGCGATTTCGCCGTCATTCTTGTCTCCTGTCAGTTGAAGCGCGGTTGAGATATAGGCGAGGCTCCAAAGTGCCACACACACACTGTCACTGTCACCGTGTGCATCCCCCAAGATAAATTCAGAGGCCTGTTTCCTGCTTTGATTACAAATGACATCCGCGTGTGTTCTCCCCGATTTCTGCTCCTCACAGAAGAAGCCAATCAAGAAGACAAATAGCTGCGGCCCCAGCGTGAGCGGCAGCAGCGCGCCGCCTCAGAAGGCAGACAAACAGGAGATGCAGCCTTCGACGGAGAACCTCTCCACGGAGGAGATGGAGGAGTATACATTCTCCCTACAGTAAGTCTCGCTACTCATTATCCTGCCGCAGCCATGCAACAACTCAAACGTCGGGGAAAAAAACACGTGGGTGACAAGTAGTTTCTGTGCCTCGCAGACAGTGATGGGCACGGCGTCAGCCAGACAGACGTCAACGGGAAAATGTCCCCAGAACACCTCCTGTGCAGTTATAGATAGTCACATATCTTTAAAGGGAATATCCAAACTAAAATGGAGTTTGCATCTGGTGTTCCTAGAATCTTTGGCAGCTCCGTTTTGATTTGTTAACCAGAGCGCTAACGCCCAAAAAAGAAAGAAAAAACCTATTACCCCATTTATGGTGGATGGTTCAATGAGTCAGACCCAGTTACGGAAATTCTGCTCTGCCTATTGGAACGTTTTTTTTGCTTCATACCTGTTAATTCTAGACATAAAGCTCATTTAAATCTAATGGCTCAAATAAGCAGTATGAGTCCACATAGTGAGAGTTCACCTCTCGTGTGTCTCTTGACGACATCACAAGTTTTGTGCTTTTGTTTGTAGCCTGGGGAGAATGGCTCATTTTATGGCTCATATTAGTAAATACTGAACCGTCTAAGATCATGGGAATAACAGGAAATATTTTTCAGGCAGGATTTTCACTGTAAATTTTGCAGTTTGAAGACAAAATATTGACCGTAGTGTCTGTATTTATATTAGGAAGATTTGAGATTATAGCCTGCCTTCTATTGTACTGCACTCTTATCTGATTTGAATATGGCAAGCTCATTTGGTTTGTAGCAATACTGCATATTTAGCCAAACCAAACACTGTTGCTCAAGCCGTGCCAACTATGTCACCATGTGGTTTAGTTGTTTCCTAGTCCTCTGCAATGCAAAATGCCAACAGGAGGTCTGGAAAAAATCGTTTTCCTCTTCATCATGGCTTACAGCATTTGATTTTAATGAGAAAACGGGGAAGTACGGAACATAAACAGAGCAGGAAACGCACAATTTTAAACACCTTGGACAAATGTGTGAAAAAACAAGCCCCACTACTGTATGCCCATGGAGCATTAAAATAGGCTAAAAGCAAAATTGCTTATTTCAACAAAAAAGTCACAGGTATTTGTTTTTTATTTGAACGTCAACTAAATTAAAAGGAGGGGATTACCGTACACACTACTACACTAGGGGGGAGAGAGAAAGAGGGAGAGAGGGAGGGAGTGTATGTGTGCGAGAGAGAGAGAGAGAGAGAGAGAGAGAGAGAGAGAGACGATAGAGAGTGGAAGAGAGAGCAAGCGCTCCCTGGAGATTTAAAAGTACCCATGTTTCCTCATTTCTGGGAGTTGGTAATTTATAGCTGCTGGTCACATATTAAACAAGATCAGAGACTACTCCCTGACATCTTCTGAACATACTGGGGGAATTCAAATGATTACCAGCATATCCTGCCAACAAATGACGACACAGGGACTATCTTGAGGGAGAGCGAATACAAAACGAACATAGAACTCAGGCAGGCTGCACACAAAGGGACACAATTAAATGGTTTTCACGATTATTCATAGTGCCGCTTTTTACCTCAGAGCGGTTGCTGGGTGCCTTAAGATGAGACATTTCTTTCAGTTATAGGTGCGGAGTGCGCCGAGTTGGAGACCCTGGCTATTCCCCGATGCCCTGTGAGGGTGCCGGCGCTATTGATTTCATCTTTACAAGCACACATTACAGTATCTACTGAGCTAACGGCTGCTATTTTCACATCACTTAATCAGAGCATTAGAAAGATATGGTGCCAGTGTTGCCTTTCACAGCGATGTTAAAGACGCCCCCCTTGTCTCCAAGTCATATCCTCGTCCCTCTCTCCCGCTGCGCTGTTTGACTTTCTCTGGGCTCGTCTACATTACCTGAGGACTGAAAGAGACGCAGACGAGAGGGATTGTTTACCGTTTTTTTATTTTATTTGCCGTAATGATGTCATCTGCGTCTCTTCTGGCATTTTGAGGGCTCTGTTTGTATCTGTGTGGGTTTATGTGCATCTGCATGTGTGTGTGTGTGTGTGTGGGTGTATGTGTGTGTGTACCCTTGAGTGTGTGTGTGCGTGTACAGTATGTGTGCGCACACGTGCCTGTGTATACATGCGTATGTATTTATGTGGAATTGAGGATTCATACTGCAGTGATTGAGGGATATTACTGCCATCTATTGAACCACAAGAGACTGAGCTCATTGAGATTTTTATAGGGAGTCCTGACACAAAAAAATCAGATGCTCATGCAATATTGAGGAACACTTAAAAACAGCAGCATTCAGTTACATTCAGTAACGATGCAAAGCAGGAACATAATGAATTTATTTCAGCATGTCAGAGGCAGGCACACTTTAATCACCAGGCACAACAAATGTACAGGAATGTATAGGAATCTGTTTGTGACATGCAGACGCAGCTCAACAGCTTACTGATCTCTACAGTACATAATGATACATATGGAACAGGGATAACACTCACTTTACATACATGCATTAAATATCTACTGTATATACATTGCATGTTATGACTGTAGCTGTGACTCCTAAGTTTCTACTAACTCTTCAACTATGCCAACAGTAAAGTTTACTCGAATACAACTGAAGAAATTTCAATCACACAAGAGGATACACACTGTACTGCACTGTGCTGTATGCATCATCGACAAGACAGTAAAGTTTTCTTCTCTTTTTTTCCACAAGATCATCTACTCATCTATTCAGACCAACCGATAACTCAAAATAAATCTTCTGAGAGTTCTTTAAAGGTATCGAATGCTCTGCCGTCTCCATTATACAGGACTTTCTACATAAATAATGTTTTATATTTGTTTTTGTTCGATGGGGGCAGGATCGGCTGCTCTGCTCTTCTTTCCTGGAGTTAGTGATTATGTTCTCTTCTCATTTTATCCGCTCTCATTTGCATATCAAAAAGTATAAGCTGTTGGTTGCCAACCTCAAACGCACACCCACCAAAAAAAAAAAAAAGAAAAAAAAAAAAAGCCATACATGGAATATGAAATCATAATAACCGTAAACCATAAATTACAATTTCAAAGACAACACAATGCACCTTTGACTGCAAGTATTGACAATTGCAAGTCAATTCTGGGCAAATGAAAAAGACTATGAAAACAAGCCAGAAATGATTCTTTTTTTTTATATATTTTTTTATTTTTTATGAGGAGTTCCTATGCTGCTGCTATCTGTTTGAACATGCATGAAAGACTCTTGCCGACCTCCCAACCTATTTGATGTCTACAAGTGTAGTCTCAACCACCTTTTTTCTCACAGAATAGCACTGAGCAAAATCAAAGCACCTGATTCAATACGGCTGTTGTAATTCGATAGGGCCAATTTACTGCTGCTGGATGGTGCGGCAGCAACTTCTAGTGAAGGTAAACATACTCACACTGCATTAATTCTACACTTCAGAGGGAACTTCAGGCAGTAGTTCACACTAAGTATACTTTGCTTAGTGATATGTTACGTTGTTAACTTGTATTTGAGTTGCACAAACCTCAACACTAGTCACAATTGGAAAAACGTCATTATATTTGAATAGTGAGAAGATTTTTCTTTCATGATATGTAGTCTTTTGGTGCCTATAGGAACAACATTGTACCAAGAAACACCCAAAAACCTTCTTACCTGTAACTTTGACTTACTTTACCAAAGGTGAGGCACCAACACTATTTATAATTTAAATAAATTGTAGCAAGTTGTTTTTCTGCTAGTTGTTTATACCTCATTGCTACTGTTTTTCATTTTCTGTGCATCCACGAGTGTTTATTGTTAATTAGCTTGTGCATTGTGTCTCACCAATGTCACCTATTTTTTTTTCTACTCTGCTTTTGAGGAGAGAAACCTGTTTTAATCAAACTCATTCTCACATAGCAATTAGATCTAATTAGTCCAATTATCAAGATTCTAATTACATTGAAATGTACCCCCTAAATCTCATATCAATTATAGTATGTGTGACTTGTCCTGATCAGGAGACACGAGGCGAGAGACGGAGGAGAAGACAAAGCTGATTGGGAGGTAGAATGGAACAGCACCCTCATCCTCGGGAGGCCGAACGGCTGCCTCCATATGAAACCTTTCATTCCAAAACACAATATAACCATTTGGGGGATAAATGTTACTTGACCTTTATTTCATTTGAAACTATTATTATGAGGCTGTGATTTGAAAAACACTTCAGGTATTTAAATTACATCCCACAGTTTGAGTTCCAGTGCCGTCATTTAGATGAAGAGGAACAATAGATAAAATAGGTTAAAGGTAGAGTTTGACAGCATTCTTGTCCAGACTAGTTCAAAACTATTGCTAAGTCTGGAATAAAGCTGTAATTGTAATTGTGGTGGAAATAATGATCTCTATTCTGTGTTGGAATCAGTCCTAACCTTACACTTTTGGAAGCCTAGGCACACACACACACCCCAGGAAATACACACACACACACACACACACACAAACAAACACAGACATGCACACTGTGTTACTATAGTGGTGTAGCATGGTACTGTAGGTGCACCAGGAAACACACACACACACACACGCACACACAGCCTGTTCTTGTTGTGGAGTCAGAGGGAACACACTGACCTAATTTCCCCCAGTTAGCTCGCCTCGTTGGGGACCAACGTTCCTCTCCACCCGTTCCCCCAACCGAGCCTATCAGAGCGCTCACTATAAGTCTGTGTGTGTGTGTGTGTGTGTGTGTGTGTGTGCGCGCATGTGTCTGTCTGTCTGTCTGTCTGTGAATGTGTCTGTGCTCAAATATAAGAGCAGCAGCAAAATACAGTAATACTATTCTACCCATCTGTCTGGACCTATGGTGCTAATTATAATAGACCATGTGCATAAAACATGTCCATTTGCTGGATTGACACCATTCAAATCCAGCCCACATCACACTGCATCATGTTTTAGAGAGTGAGAGAGAGAGAGAGAGAGAGAGAGGGAGAGAAAGAGAAAGAGAGAGAGAGAGAAAACCACCACCTGAAACAACAGCCATTTTCAGGCCCTCAATCCCATGCATACTGCTGCTCCAAACCACAATGCAGTGCAAGGGTCAATCAATTCTGATGTAACGCTGGTAGGAGAGGTGGGTGGAGGTGGCAGTACTGGTCACCCCTGGGCCTCCCCGGCTTTCCAGGGCTCTTTCCTGTGCTGAGGGGGCAGGAAGGTGTCTGTGTATGTGTGTGTGCGTGTGTGCGAGTGTGTGTGTGCCTGTGCGTGCATGTGTGAAAGAGAGGCCCCTGGCTACTGCGGCCCGAGTGCACATGTTAGGGTTTTGTCTTCCCAGACGTGCCCTGGGTCGCCCTGGATCTCACAGACATACACACGCACACACACACACATACACACACACAATCAACGGACTCCCTGCTTCGTGGAAATCAGAGCTGTCAGCTCCCTGACAGGCTAATGTTGCGATATGATTGGTTAATCTGGGGCGAGGTGGGTGTCAATCAGAGTTGACTGTGGTCCCATTGGTGGTCTCGGTCAGATGAATGTGTTTCCCACAGAAAAGAGAGAGAGAGGGCTAGGCCAGAGGTGATGCTTCCCTCTCTCTCTTCCTTTTTTCATCTGTCATTCGTTCCCCAATCTGACATGAAAGTCTAAAAAAGATGTCAAAAATCAACAAACAACCCCCCTCCACAGTTTAACCCATATGGTTAGTTCCCAAAAAACTGTTTTTGGAACAAGAAATTAAAAGTGGATTGTGATGACTTTTAAAACACAGACACATATTGGCTAATGCACTGTAGTCCAAACACACATCAGTGCTCTGTGCCCTGTGCAAATAAATATGAACTGGTGATTTTCTATTAGGAAAACATCACTGACAGGCAGCTCTTATAATAAACTGACAATTTGTAGCTGTCGATGTTATCAGAATTTGATGCACAGTGCAACATTTGTATATTAATTTTAATGTCATCAGCACCCATTTTAGCCAGCGTTAGTTTTGAGGTAGACCACTTGATTGGCAACTACATAGAGACCACAGATCACTAAAAACTTCCCTTACTTGTTTTGCTAGTTTGGGAGCACGCATATAAAAATGAGTGACACATTTATTAAAAAAACAGACGCACACATACAGCAGGCCCACACCCTTGCCGTTGATTGATTTTATGTTATTTTTCCCAACCTCATCAAAAACACAATTTTTTAACCCTTTCATTTATGTTTGCATGTATGTATGTATGTATGTCTGAAATAGAAGCTCTAATGTAATGTAGAACAACATAGGAAAACACATTTAATGAACATTTCTCAAGATAACAACATTGAGGCAACGTTGCCCAAACAGTTGCTGAGAATATCACAGCATTCAGAATAATTTGATGCAGAAAAAGAACCTGGTTTGCTGTCTTCAGCTCTTCATGTATTCTCTTCAAGTGATTAATTCCCAAGTAGTCCAGAAGATGTGGGAATGCAGTTACACATTTTGTCTAGTAACTGGAAGAAATGGGCACAGTCCAAGACTAGAATGACCCTTTGTTCACATGGAAACAACACATTGACCTGTCCAAAAGAAAAGGCAAACATTTTTTTTCCACTTCTTCCTGCAAAATAAATTCCCTTTTTAGCCGGGGCATGTGTTACCGTAGAAGAGAAGAAGAAGAGAGAGTGATATGTGAGCTAGCGTAGCATGCCAGCATTGCTCTGTGATGTGGGGTAGCATTTCATGTCATGCCATGCAACCTGCCTTGGCATAGAAAGACAGTTTCTCTTGCTGTCCTCCTCTCTTTGTCCATCGCACACTTAATTGTCTCCCCTCTCTCTCTCTCTCTCTCTCTCTCTCGCACGCACGCACGCACACACGCACACACACACACACACACACACACACACACACACACACACACTACACATAGTTAGTCTCTCTTGCTCATAATTATTTCCTCTCTCCCTCTCAGTCTCTCCCACTAATTCTCTCTTTATCTCACTTTCTCTGCCTCTAATTTTCTCTATCTTTCTCTCTCCATCCTTTCCTCATTCCCTCTCTCTCTGTCTCTATCTCTCTGGTGACAATGTCCTGCAGTTATGAGGCAAGGTCAGAGGAGTGAAATCCATTTAAATACTGATGCAACTCTCCCGAGGCCCATACCAGCCTCCGCAGCACTCCTCCCTGTACGCCTCACCCAAATTGATGGATGGATGGATCTCCATAGAACACTTAGTATTAGCTGTCCCCCTCCCGCATTAATCAGTTAAGGTATTACACATTTAGTGGCAACGTGCGCTGTGTGTTTCCTGAAAGGCCCAGAATTTGTGTTGCTTGTGGAAGAGCGGGGAAAAACAACCTGTTCTTAATTGTTAAGGATTGTGGTTGTGGTGGTACTGTGTTTGTGTGTATGGCTGTGTGTAACGAGGGCCTGGGAAGCCCCTATGTATTTGTTGATCCCAGGTGCATCTGCATTCGAAATGTTTCCACCCAAGTTTATGGCGCACCAAGGGACCTGCCATTTCCATGTTTTAATCCCCTCTCGTGCTACGTCAGCCGCTCCATAAAAAAGCCACATGTTGCACAGCAGTGAAACGGCTACCTCACGTATACATGCAAACTCTTCCAAGTTGGATGAAGAAGCCAAAACACTCTGTTGCGGAAGAGATGCGTTTGGCTGTGTGCAGCACACACAGAACTGGAACGGATAGAAGGGGTACCCCTCGTCAAATCGATGTTCTTTAATGGTCAGTTGGCCAGTAGACTTCAGGGAGCTGCCATAGAACTAAGAATAGTGAATGAATAGCCTGTAAAGAAGGCTAAAGTATGATTCACTGCCATGTCAAAGGCGTCACTGAAGCATGAAGTTGTAGCATTTCAACTTTGGGTTTGTGAGAAAGTGCCCTTTGTCCTCGTTCTCATCATATCGGAAGAAGCAGAAGAAAGGGGGGACAGCTTGTTGCTACAACTTGTTGGAACACCCACATCCTAAATTATTGGCATTTATGAATTTAAACTCAACCATAAACAAACTGCAGCAGATATTGCTTGCTTTTCCCAAGTTGAGCTGATTGTTATAGGGTGAAGATAACTGATAATTTAGATTTTTATTACCTTGGATTGCCGACATCGGTGGATTTGTTGCCATGTTTGCCACCCGTGTTGACACACTTCTGCAATCCATAATGCCGAGTTGGAGATATCAGAGCCTACATAAGATTTCCCACATATCCTACTTGTAATTACCACCATATGAACATTTGTTTCCAGTTTCTACCTCTTATTTACGGTAAATCTGATAAGATGTCAAGGCCACATTTCTATCAGCTCTTAATTGTATGGCAGCCCCTTCCACTGCTGCCAGTTTATCAATAGCACAGAGCAATTGTGGCCTTTGTCGTGGCCTTGGTCTGTTTGCCTGCATGTAAGAACGTTCCTCGCATTGTAAAGAGGAGCAGCCAACTATTAGTCAAACGAGAGCTCCTAATTAAGTGGAACATATTTTTTTTCAGTGCTTTTGATTATGTTCGAGAGGCTCAGCTCTCCTCCACTCCCCGTCAGCTGCAAATAATTCTGATAATTTGCCGGTGCATCGTTATACTATTGTAATTATATGATGATGTACTCCAATTCTACAGCTGAGTCACCATTCCATAATTCTCTTTTTTACTACACCCCGAATACTTACCACTGTGCTCCCATTTTCTCAATGAAACTCATTTATGTGTATTCTCGCTTTGCCAGGGTCTCTGTAAAAAACAGAGCAGCTTATAAAGCCCCAAAACGGTAAGGTAATTGTTCTTGGGGAAAAAAAAAAAAGAGAGAGAGAGAGAAAGAGAGAGTCGGAGGCAAATTTGAGTTTATTTTTGTTTTTTGGGTGTGTTTTTTTTTTTTTTTTTTGCAAAACAAATAAAACTTCTCATAAGATGATATCAAAATGACTCAATTATCTGAAAGCCTCGCAGGCATTTGGTGCTGCTGTATTCCCCTTTCTTAACGCACACCATTCAAGGTGTTTTGGAAAATGATACCAGTTCAGGAACCAATGATTATCATTTAATACATCTTGTGGGAGCGGGTGTATTTGTGATTTCCACTTTGTGAGGTTTCATAGCTTCCTGCCTCATATTCGCCCCACCTGTGCAAAGCGCTTCCAATTTGCCAATCATTGCGCAAGCTTGTGTGCGTCTGTTTAAATGCTGAATAGGCAGTTCCAGCTTACTGTTTATACAGTGGGAACAGCCGTAGCATTTGTACATGATGTCAACTTATCAGATCGGCATACAGGCATACTGTACATTTGTTCGTGTCTATGCAACTCACAGATGTGCGCACACAACGCATACACAAAGTACTCATATTTCATGTATCTGTAAATGTATGCAAATATATGCACCCACACACACACACATGCACACACACACACGTTGCACAAAAAGCTCCATGTTTTGGAGTCAATGTACTGAGCTGGAAATGTAGGTTTATGTGCTGTGACACATACACACACACACACACACACACACACACACATACACACACACACATATAGACACAGGGCGACTTAGGGATCCTTACATAGAGTGAGCGTGACTCTAGATGATGAAAATGTTGTCTTTGGTTAATTGTGAGCAGCATTGTAAAGGTCAGTCTGTGTGTGTGTGTGTGTGTGTGTGTATGTGTGCGTGTGTGTGTGTGCATGTGTGCATGTGTGTGTGTGTGTTACAGTACAGCTGGTGATTCTAGGCAGTGGTTCTCATCATCTCATCTTGGGAGGTTCTTGTGACCTCCCAAAATAAAGGGATGAGATAATTTTCACTTTTTATGGATTGATAGCTATAATTATGCTACTGAAATGGAAACAGTAATTCATTACATACTTACGGACATACTCACGTATGAGTAGCATGTTACCACCCAGCATTGCAGATCAACATTTGACACTGAGAACATTAACTGAACTTCTGGTCTTTTAAAAAGGAAGAACTTGGGAAGAGATTTCTGTACTGTGTGTTGTTAGAGTCAGAAAAAAGGGAAGGAGACTGAATTCTGGGGGGATTTTACTTTACTTTGAAGATATTTTGCTTCTAAACTTTAGATATTTGGTTTGGTTTTGGGTTACAGACTCTAAATTAGTCCTGAAAAATAAGTTCCTTTTTCAATACAAGTTAGTCTTGGACGTGGCCTTTTGTTTTAATGTTTATCTGAGAAACCCACAGTCAGTTGTACACAAGTTGTACACAAAGTTTTAGTTTTATACACATCCAAACCCCAAATTATAGCTGAGAAAGCAATTGGTTGTGTTCCCCATAGAGGACAGATGACAGATATTGTCACAAGCCAAAACAAATGCATTATCAGCGTTCCTTTAGAAATGAAATGTAAACAAAGACATGGTATCTTCAGTCCTATCTCTTGACACCTAAGATAATCACACTTCCATAATCAGCACAACGCTCGTGCATCCGGGCCACTAAGAAACAATCACATTATCTGTCAATCTTCTAAGTCTATTTTCACACTGTAACTTTGCTTTTTTCCCGTTTCCCCAACAGCAAACCGTTCTTCGAATATGTGAAAAAAAAAGATGTGCAGTTTTAGTGCATTTACAAACAATGCCGTTGGCCCAAATAAAAAAGTGACAGAAAATAACTTAATCCTTCAAAATAAAGGGATAAGTCCAATACTTTAAGTGGCCTTAGACTAGAGGCTTTAACCCAAAGGGGCTGGGGGAGAGGGATTGTAAGGGTTACCTTCACTCTCCCCGGCCCTGCAGCCTTCACACCATAAATCTGCTATTTAAAAGCTAACACCCCACTATCTCCCTCTCTCCCCCCCCTCCATCCCTCCATCCCTCCCTCTCTCATTACCCACGCCATCTTAAAGGTTTAATACTTGTCTCTACTTGCTACTCACTTTTGTGCTATTTTTAAGAGCACAGCTCCCAGTTGTTGTCATGGCATACAACATTAAGGGACACAGCCTGGGAAAACCGGTATAGGAGATGGTGCTTGCTGAAATGCTTGACAGATATACGGTAGTTAAATCTGCCTGTGATTTACAGGCCTTGGCACACTCTGGCAAGGTTTACAGAGGATGATGAGTCCTTTTGCGATGTGCTTTGATGACATGGGAATGAACAACAAATATATCAAAACTAAGATAATGAGGGAACAGCTTCTGGCCCAGATTTCATAGAATCACATAAAGTACAATGAAAACATAGTATTATGTGCCAATGCATGCCTGTTGGAATGGTTAGTTTCATCTCCAGGCCGCTATGCCACATGCTATCAGTCGTTCGGGGGACAAGCTGTGATATTGGAATGAAACATCCTTCTTTCCTACAAGATAAAAAGCCCACACCACCACCGCCTGCCTTTGCCTCTTTTTTTCCGTATTGTACTTTTGTAATTGGAGGTGCCATAATGAAATCAATTCAATGGTGATAACAGATTTCACATCATGTTACCCGTTTCCTTTGGAAGAGGCCGCCACGTGAAGACAGCTAAAAATATTCCTCTTTCATGCATCATCAATATCTTCATTATATGAAAGATGGGCGTCAGGTTGTATTTGCGGTTTTCGCTTAATGCCACTTGACAGGGTAGCATCTTGCCTGTGTCTGTGACACATTGCTTTTTTGTCTACTGTGTAATTCCACTTTTGCAGACATGCGGAAAGCAGTTTTATAGCGCACAGTGAAGCAAGTCGTGATAAAGCTTAGCAGAATGGAACTGTCTTTGTCAAAATCATAATAGAGAGGCAGAAACACACATTTGCTCAAACATTATCTTCTGGCTTTCTGTTCATATTATATTTTAAAATACTGTATAAACAAACAACTAGAAATTGAAATTGCACACTTTTCAACATCATGTCATACATTCACAGCAGAACTTTTGGTATGTGTAGCAGAGGCCTGAATATCTCCTATATATTTGTTTTGGCAGCATCTGAATCTTTAAGGTCTCAAGTAGTGTTTCACCGCTCCTTGTAGCCATTCATTCAAAAGAGTAAGTATTGTGATATTGATTTTAAATTTATTTTTATTGCCAGTGTCATTGTTTAATATGGAGGCCAATGCAGACCCATTATCAAAAGCTGACAGTCTGTTTTTTTGCCACATACTAATCTTTTAATGTGAAATCTTTAGTAGACTATGAATAACACAACAGTAAAAACAGCTTTAGCTCACTGCCTGAATACTGATTTAAAGATTGACTGATTGACTGACTTTATTTGAGAATTCAAGGATAAACAACATGCAGTGTATTACTTCTCACTATTCAACACAATATCACACATTATCCTGATTGTATCTCACTTATTCCTTTATAGAAATGTCTATTTGTTTGCAACAGAACACTTGGAATACATAGCAGGTTATAATCTCAACCACAGAGCTGACCAGTAACTGATTTTCCATCATGTGACAGATGTTTATCCTCTCTGCCCCAGTTTATTTCAGCCAAGCTATGAATATTTATCTCCAGCCCAAACTGTTGACTGAGCATTTTCTGAATGAATCCCAGTTCTCCCACGTGTGCTGTACGCCACGCCGCTGCTCCTGTGTGCAGCCGCCAAGGCACCCGATAACTTCAAATAATTTAACACTTCAGAGAGTGCGCCCACCTCAGGAACAGCGAAAGATGATCACTTTAGTTTTACTGCAGCTCAGGATAATGCAAGTGCACCTGTGTGACTATTATTCGTTTGTCTGCAACAAAACAAGCGGGGGAAGAAAACGCACTGCTGCATTTTAATGTAAATCTAGCCTAATCATTTGGAGAGGAGAAAAAACAAAAAAAAAACAATTGATTCTTTTTTTCTCTTTTCGTCTTTAGGCAGTGTATGCAAACCATTTTCCCTAGGTACACACTACAAAGTGAATTCCAACTGTGCTCTGGGACACAGTGGCGAGACGCAGGGATGTCCACAGGCAAAGGCCTTAAGTCACACTCTGTGATGCTAGCCACAGTGGATACACCTATATTAGTCTAATTGCTATCAACCCGACAAAGGGGTCATCTGTGTTTGTGTGTGTGTGTTGGCATGTGGAGTAAATAATATGCACATATGCATATCTTTGCATTTTGCAAGTGCACACACAAATTTTCTACTTGTAAACAAAATTATAGAGTGCTGTATGTGTTGTGAGTTACATCAATGCATGTGTTATATATCATGTGTGTTGGAACAGATGCACTGCTATGGGGGATCAATAATGAAGATTCTTGCTTATAAGTATTTTTTTCATGCCAGACCGTTTCTAAGCCAATGCCCGCTCTAACCAGTCCTTTCATTTCCTTTCCTTTCCTTTCCTTTCCTTTCCTTTCCTTTCCTTTCCTTTCCTTTCCTTTCCTTTCCTTTCCTCTCCTCTCCTCTCCTCTCCTCTCCTCTCCTCTCCTCTCCTCTCCTCTCCCCTCCTCTGCTCCATCTGTGCCCTCTATATGAAAGGGAATAGTTGAACAGGCCTGACAAGGGCTGCAGAGAGGAGGCAGAGGTGCTGAGGGAAGCTGAGCACTGCTGGAAGGGATTTTATCTGTTTGTGTGTGTGTGTGTGTGTGTGTGTGTGTGTGTGTGTGTGTGTGAGCACATTTGTGTGTGTCCCTGTGCATGTGTGAATGTGTGTGTTCATTCTCATACTATATCTGCCCACCTATATACATATATAGCATATGTGCATCCCCTGATACTAAAAATGCTCTCTAATGCTCGTTACTGATACCATACATCATGAAGGGTTTTATTCCCAAACTTTATATATCCATCCAAAAAAGTGCTGCCTGATGAATTTCAGGTAGCGCTTTTTTGGATGGATTTGAAAAAACATAAATGATTCTATCCTCAAAACAATTAATTATTTTATAATCAAATGTCTCAAGATGACCTCTAACTTCAATACTAACCCAAAATGTGCTTAGCTTTCGTGCCAGCTGTCAATATGTTTTTTTTTTTTCTTTTTTTTAACAGTGGATATGTCATTGTAGGTGTGCATGTGTTTTTCCATGCACCTGTTTCTATATGTAATGTACTACAGAGCAAAGTGTTTACAAAACTGTCCTACAAAGGAATGGCTTGGTCAAGATGCGGGACATCAGGTCTTGTGTTGTGTGCTGTTTCACCTTTGAACAACCTTGTTTGAGGGTCTGCTTAATTATATATATACCTACTTATAATTAGTGTCCTGCAAACATCTTAAACAATCTCCACTGACACTGTCACCCACATGTGTAGAAAACATTTCGTCACCCTGGGTCCAAGCCAAATAACTGAAAATGTAATGTAAGATATAAAAAATGAATGGAAATCTGCAGCAAAAACATCTGTTCTGGGACATTTTGGAGTTTAAGGAGGACACTGTGAGTATAGGTCGTATGTGTAGGTTAGTCAACCACATATCTGTGTTAGTCTATAAGTCCATCACTACCAAACAGAACCAATGCCTCAGAATGAACCCACTCTTTCCCTTGGTATCGCCCTAACTTGTCTTGTCTGTCTGACTGCATGCATCTACTGTCTTCTTCTGTGTTTGCACCGTCTCAAAACAGACCGTCACTGAGCGGCCCCGGCTCCTGCCCCCACCGCCTGTCCGACCGAGCTCGCTTGGCTTTCCGCATGCTGCCGTCCGAGCTGGGCCTGCCGTTGCCGCGGCAACAACAGCGGCGTAGTAGCTGGCGTAGCTCCGTTCGGCAGCTCGGCCTCATTATGCTGCTGCTGGCTTTGATGTGGTTTGTGAGGCTCTACCTGCATTACTGCAGCCAGTGGCTCTACCTCCAGGCCATGGCAGTTCCTGTCAACAAGTGAGTGTGCTTCCTTTGATATCCCCCTGCACGCATGCACACAGACACACACACATACACATATATATATGCGCACAGGGAGGGTGTGTGCACATGATACACATGCACACACAGAGAAAATAACTTTATAGACACACATAGAATGCACATGCACACAGATTGCCAACACACATGCCCTGACATGGAGTGCAGATACATACATGGATTGCAGTGCGGACACACAATCACACATACAAAGTGCAGATACACACACACACACACACACACACACACAGAGTGCAGGTACACAGCCTAGACTTGTGTGTAATGCATGCATGCACACAAGCACACACATGCATAGTAGGGTTGTGATGGAGGGAGTGAGATGTTGTGAAACAGAGCAAAGGAGAGAGGAGAATGGAGATGTGCAGTGTGTGTGTGTGTGTGTGTGTGTGTGTGTGTGTGTGTGTGTGTGTGTGTGTGGTGGGTGGGACGCGCACAAACACACACACACACACACACACCGGATACTGTACACTCCCCCATCATCTGTTTGGAATCCCCCCATTAACAATTTAACAAGACTTGTCTCAATATTAACAAACCAGTGCTGGGGGAGTTTGTTGATTTCACCACACATCTTGCAGTCCCAAAAGTCTACATTATTTGGAAGGAATTTATTGTTATTCTTTGGTACAGCACATTGATAATAAACAGCAATAAGATACCACAGAACTGTTAAATCGCATCTCAATAGCATATGGTGCTGATTTAATTCCTCACAATAAAAGGGCCCGGCTGCGAACATGCATACAAGCAGGTTTTTATTACAATAACGGGGGGGGAACAAACATCATGCATTAAATCATGGAAAGTGATATGGGAGAGCAAAGGGGGGGGGGAAAGGAGGGGATGGGAGGTGAAAAAAACAGAAATGCGAAAACAGAGGGGGTCACCGTCGGATGACAACTTCCACATGTCCGAATCGGCTGCTCTCCCTCCGAGCATTTCTCTCTCCATGTAATGGCCAGAGCTCATTGTTCCCAGAGAGAGAGAGAGAGAGAGAGTGGGAGAGAGAGAGGGAGAGGGGGAGAGAGAGAGAGAGAGAGAGAGAGAAAGAGACTGACAGTCAGAGAGGCCAGTGTGATGACAGGCTGCCCTCCCTCCCTGTTTCCATCCCGCCCTCTTTCTTTCCCTCCTTCATCTCTCTCGCTCTCTATCTCTCTCTCTCTCTCTCTCTCTCTCTCTCTCCCCTTCTCTCTCTCTCTCTCTCTGCCTCCTCCCCCCTCACCCTCCTCCTCCACCATAATGCCCCTGGGATATCAGCGGACAGCAAAGCGGGACCTTCAGGAGCGAGGCCCCCACACTGCTTCCCATCACCTCCGAGCTCTCCCTCTCTTTCTTTCTTTCGTTCTCTGTCTTTTTCTCTTTCACACACTCATACTTACAAACAAGCTTACACACACACACACACACACACACACACGCACACACACGCACATTAGGACCAGTCAGATGACCAACATTGCTGGGCAATAACACCTCACAGGCTAAAACCATTACAAAGTACCACATGCAGATCAGACATTACCCCATTCAAAGAGACACCAATGTTGTATTTTATATGGAAAGATGTTGCCACCGACAAAAAAATGTCTAGTTACAATTTATTGAACTGGAAAGCTTCATTATATTATAACCAGATTCAGCATGAATGTAATATTCCCCCTGTCATACTTGGCATGAAAAGTTAACAATGTGATTTATGGGGAAAATAGCAGCCTACAATGCAAAACATAGGAAATAACATTAAACTCTGGTGTCTTTACCGGTCATCCAGTGAGGTAAACTTTGTGTTTTAAGAGGCTTTTTGGGAGACTTGAATCTGCGTGTTAGGAAGTGATTTGATTCAGATGGAACACCAATGGACCTCTACTGTCAGATTAATGGACAGAATCTGAGAGAAGCTTGGCTCTTGGAGCAAATCAGATGGGAATTAATGAGCAAAAACTGGACCTCTCCTCCCGCACCACTCGCTCTACCTCCTCCTCACTGATGGGAAGATTAAGAAACTCATGAGGCTTGCTGTAAATGGAGAGTCTAACTGACAGTAGGGGAGTTTGAAAAGCTCTGTTGTCTGAAAGCACAGGTGATAATAGTGTTACTTATAGAGTGTGCTAGTTTGGTTCCAGTGTGTTATCTCAATGAATGTTGATGGTGACATGCTGCTGATATTCCAAATCATTCATCATGATCTGGTAATGAAGCACATACTAATGCAACAGCTAACATTAACTGTCATTGAAATCAAATATCATTGAATTAATCACAACCAATAATATATAGAGTGTTTGAATTGCTGGAAATACTGGAACGAGTTGCCCTTTAGCTACGATGCATCTCTTCCGTTTTCCTCCTTAATGACTCACAAACACGTACATACATGAACTACACACACACATCTAAAAACACACACGCCACCCGCCTCCCCTTTCTCCCCCCAGATTCCAGTTCCACGCACACACGGTGGACCTGGTCTACCAGAGTTCTTTGCTCCACACCCGGGAGGAGCTGGCCATGGTGGTGGTGGGACCCCTGACCTTGAACGCAGTAACGTTCCTGCTGGTTCTGATCAGATGGGGCTGTCAACAGATATTTGGCTCACTCCCTTCCTTCACGTCAAAGTTTATCATGGCTCAGGGAGTGTGGACAGTCCTCGACCCCCTGGCAGTCTTTGCAGTGGACGCCGTCCTCGGGGTAAGTCACTTAAAAATAACTTGGACACTTGTGCACTTTAAATAGGAGTTCACTTTATCTTGGCAAAGTGACTTTAGATTACAAAAAAAAAAAAAAAAGAGGGGAGGGGAGAGGGTGAAAAAGAAAACGCACAAGGTTAGATGTGTGTCTTTTTTGGCAGTGGGTTGGATTTTGTCAGTGAGGGTGGCTGAAGTCACTTGGACTGTTCACAGTTTTGAATCATTTGACAAGAGGTTATTTTTAGATATAAGCTCAGGATAATGCCATTTTGAGACTTTACTGTCACTATTATTTCTGATCAGATAACTCTGTAACCATATTTCTTTGACTTTTGAATAAAAATAGTGGTTATCATGCCATATCCTTATTTTGATACATTTGTAATTCAAAAGCTCCAGTAATAAGTGAGAGTTTAACAGTATTTGACAAATCCTGAATTTGAACCGTCATGTGATCTTCCTTTGACTAATCTCTCTCCTTGCCAAGAGCTTTCCCATATTGCAGATGTCCACTCTAATACATCTGACAGTTATACTGTGTCTATCTATCTGTCTTTTTTTTTTTTTTTTTGTCTTTCTCATACAATCTCTGTCTCTTCAGCGCCTCGCCTACAGCCCAGACACACCGGTGGGTGACGCGGCCAAGCTTTACTGGCACTTCTATCGAGCCGACCAATCGGGTGCAGCAGGGGTGGTCATCACCCTCTTCCTCTACGCCGTCCTCTTCCTCCTCTCCGTCACCATCCTCTCCATTTACTTGCTCAGGTGAGACACACAGGACGCTGATGCCCCGTCCACATCCTTGGCAAACTGTGAATAAACACTAAAATATTTCTTGCTGATTCGTGGAACTTAATTCAAGTCATACATCAACAGTTTGGCAAATTTGCTGACTGTGTGACGAGAAGACTGGTAGCAGTTTCACCTAAACGTGTCCATTATTTAGAGCACCTTGGCACTTTTAGGTGGCATACAGTATAAAAGGTAGAAAAAGACACATAACTCAGGTAACGCTAACATTTGTATTATAGGTGTTAATTAAATCTGTGCAGTGATGTTTTGGTCCTGTAGGTAAGGTGATTATATTGCGGAAGTGGTGGAACTATTACTCACCAATCTATATGCAGGTGTATGCAGCTATACCTTATTATGCCCAAAATAGTGTGATATACTTTGTATATCCTGCACATGACAAGAGTAGAAATATGTTTGTATGAGCATTTATTCCAGGGGAAGACTGAATTAAATTTGTCTCTGAAACGGAAACTTTTTTTAAAAAGCTCTGACTGAAAGCAAAAGAGTATCATGCTTCCCCATGACACAGCAGAGCATCTGGAAAAGTGTCATTTCACGTCACTGATGCAGAACACAGTGGTTCGCATGCATCTGTGGCCTGGTGACCAAGTTCCGCAAAAAAACAAACACTCGGTTCCGGTTCCTAGAAGTGGATCCAGCTCCTTTTTTTTATGTCACATTGGGCTTTCGCTCCTGACTTTGAGCTCCGTCCCTGACCTTCCTGGTGGCTGAAAAGTGTCACAATACAGTCGGCGTGCAGGAAGCGGGCTGGAGCAGTGAAAGCAGGGAATTATCATTGGGTATTTTTGGATTGAGGCGGCCTGTAGGGACGTTCTGCCAATGAAGAGAAAGACCCTTTCTGAAATGCTGTGGCCCTCACCAGCCTACCAGTCTCAAGCACCCGCTCAGAAATAACTCTAGCCACGCCCCCACATCCCTGCTCTGTCCATATAAAAGCAAAAAAAAAAAAAACTAACTAAACAACACAAAACAAACACAAATGTTGATGTAATCCATTTTGATTTTATAGTCACATGGAATCATTTAAGCAGTTATGCATGAACTCCTCCGCCACACATAGCCATACAGACACACACACACATGCACACATACATATACACACCAACAGTTATCAGACACATCCAGAAATACACACACACACAGTTGCTGCTTTGAACATACCATACTCTGTAATTGGTTGAAAAATTGAAAGCGTTTCTAATTCCGAAGTTAGATGCATTTTGATATAGCGTGAACATGTAACCCCCCCTACATTATCTGATTAGGCCATATGTTTTGCATGGTTGGTATCATTGCTGGTTTCATACATATTGAAATGGACTGGATATACATGGTGGTGAACATACATACTCTATCTTAATGCACTGGTTGTTCCATTGAAGTCTAGCAGATTGAGGTCGCCCATGCTGAAGCATTTTCTGGCTACTGTAGGTCTATATTGTGATTTAGCCACTCGCATTCCTTTGCTGAGCCCTCATGTCATATAGAGAGCTGTTTAAAGCCTGCTGATTGGTGAAGATAAACATGAAAAAAACAACAAAAAATATATATAAAAAATAAATGCGATGCTCTCACTGGATCTCACATTTGACAACATGATACTGAGTTCAAGAAGGCTGACCCCTAACAATTCAGTGGAAGAAATTGTTAGTCTATGTTTGCTGGGTTTTTATAACATTACAGTGTGAGGCTGCATTCCAATGGGAGGGCGGACGTATAACATGCTGCAGGCCCATTGATTCCAAATTCCCACCTTTAAAGATGACTATTGCTTTTTTACATAATAGAAAGACATAATTTTTTGCAGCGAGGAGGTAAAGAAGTAGTTGGGCGGGTGATAAATTACTGAATACTGTAACTCAACAGTCATCAAAGGTGTGTTCTCCCACCCTCATATAAGACCAAATTCCATTAACGGCTCAAAATGTAAGAAAACCCTTATTGAATTAATCAGTTTGAGATTGGCGGCCGAGGAGAGGGTGCCATCTAATTTCAGTAAGCGGGAAGCTTATCGGGCCCCGGCTAAATGGACAATATTAAAACAGCAGCCGGGAATAATGACTTCTGCCACTCAACCGCCACACGGGTTTGTATTGAATGTAGGCCACGAGGCTGAAGCAAGGCTGATAATTTTATGGGTTACAGTTTCCTATTGGCTGCAAGGAAGGGGCTCTGACACAGTGCGTGACCTATTTCTAAAAAAATGCCTCAGGCTATATGTATAGATAGAATGGACTGTTATCCTTTTTTAATTACATTTTAGGCAGCCTTTATTCACTGGCTGCAAAAATATATATCAGTGGTGTGTTTTCCTCCTCTCCCCTCCCTGAAACTTCACAAATACAGGAGAGAGGTGATGTGACATTGATAGCGGTGCTGTTACATGCAAATGATTACAAGGTTCAAGACTGAAAAAACAAACTCAGTTTGGATTCAGTTAGTTAAAACTACTGTGTGCGTGCGTGCGTGCGTGCGTGCGTGCGTGCGTGCGTGCGTGCGTGCGTGCGTGCGTGCGTGCGTGTGTGTGAGCGTGTTCACAAGCGTGTATGCGCATGTGAGTGTACATGCATGTGTTTGTTTGAAAAGGGACTCAGGGTCTCGATGCTGTATAACCCAATCACTCATGGACCATCACTTCATAAAGGGGAATTCCACTCATTAGCTTTTCTATCTTTTTAAAAAAAAATCATTCTTAGTAGAGCTTTGCAATGGTTTGAAATCAGATTGAGAGGTAAGAGACTCTCTTTTCCCTTGTTTTTGGCAATGGAAGACCAATATAGGCCTATTCAATGATTACATTTAAATTAATGGGAATAAGAGGCATTTCCCTTTAATACGTATTAACACAAAGTTGGTTGAAAGTACAATATTACAATTATAGCCATTTAAATGGCTCAAGGTATTTTTTATACTGCCATGGCACAATGGCCTATGAATAAAATAGAAATATATGACATCACATTCTTTGCTGTGCACCTACTGTAGGTTTGGTACAAAACATAGAACAGACAAATGCAGAGTACAACAGACAATGTTCATGCACTGTGGTCATATTCCATGTTGCATTTCCACTGTGTTGTCATGAATATTCTGTTAAAATGGATGTATTCCATAATTTAAGGATTTTCCCATATGGCGATTCCTTTGCTGAAGAAGAATTCAAGGTAGTCTTATCTTATCCATCCAGGTCATACCCCAGATACATCCAACCCGTACTTACATCCAGGGCATGTCCCACACCAAGAAAATTAGCTTGTTTTGAAGCACAGAGATGCAAAGACGGTGAATTCCTCCAAGAGAGAGACTGCATAAATGAATGAGAAGAACTATTCTAGTGTATGATGAAGATGAATGCATGCTATTCCTATGTCTGAGGTCAAGATTCTACAAAGATCCCTTTCCCAAGAGCCATGGGGAATGATGCTGAGTTCAAAGCCCCGTACCGTCTCCTTGTATAAATCCCCATCTCCTTGATGTCGGTTTTATTTGAGAGTTGATTACCCTCTGACAGACTAGAATCTCTTTGGAAGGGCACGAGGTCTGCCGGTTTTGATGGTCAGCCAAGGCATTTGTTTACAGACATGGTGTTTCTTTGTGGGGGTTGGTGCATATGTGTGTATGTGCATGTGTGTGCGTTGCATGCACACTTGTGTGGCAGAACACTTTGGTGATGTGCGCTCATCTGGAGATGTGAATCAATATGCCCTCTACTGTACAGAATGTTTTATTGTGACTCAGACCGGTCTCTCCAGACTCACCCGCAACCAGAGCGTCCGCCGCAGCTGCCATCTTTGAAGCATAGCATTAGCACTGAAGAATATCCCAGCATCCGATCATTCCATAACACCCACACATCAGCAGATACAACCACGCAGACGCACAACCGTACACAAACATTGCAACCGTCAGCTCGTGTTAACAAAGCACTTCCCACACACAGTCCAATTTGTTTGATTTCCTTGTGCTCTTTCCTTGTGCTGGAATTGATGTATTAGCTCAGAGACTTTGATAGAGCGTCACAACGAGATAGAGAAATGTGCTTCCTGCAATCAATAGAAGTTTCATATGTTCTGCCAGCGCATCTGGATGTTTGTGATTTGACCTCAAATTGTTTGTGCCAGACAATCTCATGATGGCAATCTTTGGTGAATGCTACTTAAGCTCATCAAAATTCCACTTTCTCCCAAAGGTCAGGGAACTTGTTCCATGAAAGCCAGCCAACATGACAGTAATAACCGGGAGATGATGTTCTTTGGCATCGAGGTGGCCACAGAACTACAGTTTATAGTTATTTGCAGTTATCAACTTTGACACAAGGCAAAGAGGCATGTTTTTGCTCGCTTTGACAAATGACCCCGTGTGACCTTTAAGGGGTTGAGACAGTGATTCAGTATGGCGTCACTCTTCTTTTCTCACCCCCTACCTCCCAGATTCCACAACGACGGTCGCATGCTGGATGTCTTTCAGCGGCTCAGAGCCAAGGAGGGAAGCTACTTCCTGCCCCAAGACCTGGAGCTGTCCAATCAGGAGCTGAGCTACATTGTCAAGAAGGCGGAGCAGTGGAGAGGCTTCAACGGGGAGCGGCGCAAGGTAAGCAACCCACCACAATCTCTCTTCCTGTCTCTCTAGACATTGCTCTTCTCCTCAAACCCTCGGTGATTAATTGGACTAATGGCTGTTTTCTTAACGAGAGAATGAGCCAAAAGGTCGTTGATACTAATCCATTAGATTGCTCTATCTAAAGGGGAGAAATTATAGTTGGTTGTCTGTAACCCCGGGAGATTTCCGCCAGGGTCTGGGGCTGAAGGGGAGAATTGTGGTGGTGGAATGAGTGGGATACTGAAAGGAAAATTTAATGGCAGCCATGATGGTATCGCACTGTCCATCATTACCACATTCAATTTGGTCACTTTAACGAAGATATTACGTCCGAGAGGATGTATAGAATTGGCTCATTTTATATCATTAAATTTTCTTTAGTTACATTTCAGAAAGCTGAGAATTCATCTCAGAGGTCTTTAGCTTCATTCTAATTAGTACAAGATAATTACCAAAACAGAAACTCGGCTAGCGGGCTGCCTGATTAGTCTGTGGAAACCAATTTCCGAAGATATTTCATTAAAGAAAGACTACTCAATCAACACACACTCTCACATGCGCGTGCACACGCTATACTGGGCAACTGGCATTCTGTTAATGTGAACTAAGCATGGACAACTTGGTGTCAGGGAGTGCAGGATTCCAGTTTGCATAAATGAATGTCCCCATGAAATTACTATCGTTGGGGAGAGGCTGTCGCATTTTTGACAGCCCACTGTAGGTCGATGGTGATGACACGGGGAACGGCAGTGTATTAGCATGGAGCCTACACCCGATGTAAAATCTATGCATAGTGATTGAAAATGTGACTTGTTGAGATAAGGGAAATAGAACGCAGCGATCAAACCACCGCCCCCTTTAATTTATTCTGTAGGATTTGTTAGTGGCACACATCTCTCGGTGTTCTCCATGTTCATTAACTCCCTTGCTCCTTGCTTGCTACAAGTTCATGCGGCTTTAGAGGGGGGAAAATGCAACCCAGAAACTGCAGCAACTTCTCTGTTTCTGGTGAAAGATCCACACTGACTGTCAAGCAAATATGCCTTACAGGAGAATAAAAACAGGTATGCCAATGATCAAAAGTAATCAGAAATATGTATGATTGCTAATGATAATCTAGATAATCTAGATCTAGATTATATTAAATCTAGATAATATTGATGTTCCCAGTCCTCAGTGAAACCACAAATTACTCTACACCCTCTAATTCTTCTGTCGACAGTGTGGAGAGGCAGTCCATACCACACCAATCAAAGGCAGCCGATTGGCAGGAATGCTCAAATATCAATTTACAGTATTTTAATTGATTAGAAATGCAGTAATCTATCTTTGGGAGTCTATACTTGTCAGTGAACATAGACAAATAGCTATTTGTGTCATAGCCTAACTCATTAATTCAATTTATTTTAATGTGACTTGTCAAACTAAGGGTGTAATTACTAACTGAAGTTCATCTGTGGTGCAGCACTACTTGCACTCCACCTAAACCACAACCATGGCATAATTGAAAACAGCCACACCTTTCCCTCACCCTTCCAAGTTTTCCAAAGTCTAGGTGTTGATCTGCTGTAAGATAAGCTTTATTGAGCATTATTATTGCCATCAAATCTTACTGATATGAAATAGCGACCATCATTTTGATAGGACACGGTATCATTAAGTGACCTCTTTTTCTGTGCCCTGATACCCACACTAAAGGGGCTACAATGAGATTCTAATCACAATTAAGCTCATAAAAAGGGCAAAAATGAATATTGTTTAGATTATTTAAGGCACTTGAAGTATAGGCCACATTTATCTGGCTTCAAACATCTTCAAATTTAACACTACACTGACAAGATAAGATCATTGAAGTGCTACTTGTGTTCATTTCAATACAAAGTGTTCAGCTCCTGCTTTTCCCAGGTCTGAAACTTGTGCTAGACCTGTCGTGTAAGCCTTAATGAACTCCAACCCAGGCTCTGGGAGGTGACTAAAGTGCTGCTAATGGGATGGTGATGGACCTGTTTATTGGGAGAAAATTGAACCTCCCAATGTTTGGAGACTTTGCAAGAAATTACACCCCCAAAGTTTGTGATTAAGAAAATGCTCCATTTAGCTGCTGATGGCCTCTTGCTGTGGTGGCGCTGCTAAATCATCCTTCCATTACTGTATATCTCCCTCCACAGCAACAATTACAGCATACTTCATATTGTCCCTAATTTGGCGTTATTAAACTGATAAAATGCTAACACATTAAACACATTCTCCAGCGTGATGAAAATTTAGGGTTATTGCATTTCATGATTTTTACATTATTCAGGCGGGCCATTTTTCATCGAAATAAGATGGGCCTTGCCATTATTTCATAATTATTGTAACAATTTCTCCTGTGAAAAAGGGTCACTTTCCTAACTCAGCAAAGACATATCCCTATTAGACTAATTTGCCTACATGCAAATTTTTGTCATTTTTCCCTCATTAACTATTTATCATCGACAGGAAAAAAATATATTCATGAAGGCGAGCAAAGGAGCAGCCCGACAGAGCTGAAACTAATATTTTGCAACTCTAATGATTTTTTGCATCCTTAATTAGATAGAATAAGGTTGATATGATTAGGTCAGGATGTAGTGTTTTTCATTAAAAATACATTTCAGAAACTGTATTCCAAATGTGCCCTTGCAATTAAATAATGAATCCGACGCGTTCCTTATTACGGACCCAATTAATATCAGAGGCGAGGGCGTAATTTTAATAACAGTGGGCCACGAGGCCTTCATTAGCTGAGTGAGAGAAAGAAGGGATGAGGAGAAGGAAAACAAGACATTCAGGTGCAGCTGCAGTCTGCTGTATAGAGCCACTTTTAGAAAGTTTCTGGACAGTACACTCTTAAAAGGGATACATTATGACATTTTCAACACAACCTACACTGTGTCTAATCTGTATGCATACACTAGCACCCATTGAAAGTGTTGAGGCTGTATTTCACTAGACCTAGACCTAGTTTGACTGTACATCATGACAGGAAACCTCACATAGAAACAACTTAGAAACCTGTATAGGAAATAGGGCAGGTCTAGGACTTCTGTCTAACCCACTTTGTTGTGTATTGCAAGTGACTGAAATGTAAAGGCTTCTAGGACCATTATCTATCATCACTGCTCAGGTCACATGACCTGCAGTATAAACTTCACTGTAATAAGAAGGCACATTATTCCATTATTTATACTTTGTACATATGGACAATGAACCCCACTTGTGATTAATGGAAAATTCTATATTGAAGGGAGAAAAGCATTTGCAGCATGCTAGTGAAAAGCAGAAAGTGTGATTTCATCAATAATTATAAAAACTGTGAAGGCCAAAATCAGAACCTCCGGGTTTATCCAGTGTTACTGTGCAACATTAAGCCTATTTGAGTAAAACAAAATTGTAATTATCATCTCGGCATTGACATTGTTTATGCAAAGTGGGAACACAGAGAAAAAAAACAAGCCTGGCAAGGGAAGTAAAAACAAAATGAGAGATGATTATAATCAATTAGGTTGTAACCAGTTTTCTGGATGTGCTGCGCTGTAACTTAGAGCCAAGCCTTAGCAAAGTATCTGTGACGCTGTATCTCCCTCCAGCACTGAAACAATAAAAAAAGAATCCACATTCAATAACCAACCTGCAAATGGCCTATTATTATCAAACTTGTAATTTTCACAAGGCGGTCATAAAACATAATCTAATTTTTACTTTCTCACCAATTAACTTTATATTATAGATTCCTCCATGCCATATGATCACTTGTGTTGCTCCAAGCTTTAAATGTTACTCTCAGGTTAAGATGTCAGCAGTGGAGCTTACTGGCTGAGCAAAGAGGGCGAGTGAGCCAGGGACCCTATCTACCTACTGTATGTGCTCTTTAATTTGATCTCAGGGAGGAAGGAAGAAGAATGAGTTTCCGTCAAAGACCATTAGCCTGCAGTGTTGTGGATGACAGTTGAGAGAGAGGCCATATAGCACATCCACTCATTCATTTCATTTCTCACAATTGAAATTCTGTAAGAGTCACCATTCACATTTTCTTCTCCCCTCCTATTTACAGATGTCACCTTTATAGAAGTCCCACTTTTTACTTTCTCAGTGCGCTGCTGTTCCGCTCTTGCTCCACCCACAAGAGGAACTGTTTGGAAATGAATAGAAGATAGATGCTGGGGTGGGAGAAGTTTTTTAATGGCTATCACTGTTGTATATCTATCGTCAACTGAAGTGAACAGTGGGTGATATTGCTATAGCATCAAGGTTATTTTATTCATTTATTCATAATTTATTCATAGTTTTCTGTTACATCACCACATGGCCATCTTGTTAATAACAGGTGTTTGTAATAGATTAACAGATGATTATATATCTATATTGTAAGGTACTATACTGGTAGGAAATTCATGTGACATCATGGGAACACTATGAATAGAAGACATGTAAATGGCCAAATTCAAACCTCACAGTCCCAAGAGTATCTGTCTAAGGCAGACAGTGAGGCTTAGAAGAAGGGCTACGGTGATCAGTTGTGTGTGTGCCTCTGTTTTAGCATGGGAGGCTAGGAAAACCTGTGGATAATCCAAAACTGACTCTCTATAGTTCTCCCTCATATTCATCTTTTGATGGGAAATCCATATAGCACTGCAGATGAGTCAATAGGAAAACTAAAACCCCCAAATTACACAAAATAAAACAAACAAACAAAGATCTCCACCTTCCCAGCACTTTTAGTGTTGTAATGCTCTGGTGAGCATTTGCATTAGCTCTTAGCTAGCGAGTGTGCTAGCATGCTCCACATCATGCTGGTGGTTCAGTAATGAGCCCCATTAATTATGTAAAGGCAGTGATGCAGATGGACCTAATTAATTGTCTCCCGTCACCCCGTTGATTACTGTACCTGGAAGGGAGGTGTTAATTTCTGTAATACTTAAGCAGGTACGCAAACTGTTTTGTCAGAGCCACCGCCTTGACAATGACAGAGTAGAGTGCAGGCTCGCCCGCTGCAAATCTCTTTTGCCGTTAATTCACCGAAAGGAAAGTTTCCCGGTGGTGGTGGTGACATTGTGTTAATTGAAGGGGGGAGAGATGAAAGGAAGGAGAGAGAGAGGGGGGGAACTAGAGTGGTGGCCCTGGAGATGTTTTCGCAACCTGATCGCATCAACATTTGCGTACCTCCGTGCCGTTTGTCTCCGTATGTCTAGGTAATGGGTTACCGGCGGGCGAGTTTGGGAACACCCAAGGTGCTTTGCAACAACAGCATGGTTGGTGGGGGGGTGAACCTGTTGAGAATCAAACAGCGCAGATTGGAGAGGTAATGATAACTAGTCTGGGAGGCTGGTGTTAATCATATAAGGACAGATTTGTGTTCTCCATCTTAATCTACAGTAGGTGTCTGATGCCACCTGATCAGATTTCACCCTTTTTCCTCCTACTTACCCCATGACACACAGAAAAATAAAACATTTTGGATCACAAAAAGTTATTTCAGAAATATTTTACTGATAGACAAGATACTCATGCACAGTAAGATCTTATGTCTTGCTTTTCAGGAAAAAAAAAATAGAAAAAATAATTTTATAGATAAAGTAGGCTACATTATAGTACTAAAGCTCAGAAACATCCTTTCCACTCGCTAATAAAACATTCCAGGGGAAACTCTGCTGCATGTAATGCAACCATACAAATAATACACATAATACAGCACTTAGCCTTGTTTAATTCATCTGCTTTGTTGTGCAAATTGTACAGTAAAGTGAGTTTGAGGCCACCTGAGACTCCAATCCACGTAAAGGAAGAGCGAGTTTGGGAAAGAAAGGTGGACAGAGGGAGCAGTAGGCCGTGACAGGATACACAGGAACCGCTGTCACATAACAATAGAACCCTCAGCTCCTGGACAGGAACCCATAACAGCAACACAGGAACATCAGGAGAGGATAGAGGAGGAGAGGAGAGAGGAGGAGAGAGGAGGAGCTGAGTGCTTCAATGGAACAGGAAGGGTCGTCTTGAGTCAGAGGGCGTGCTGTGGTCTGTGGTGTGTGTGTGTGTGTGTGTGTGTGTGTGTGTGTGTGTGTGTGTGTGTGTGTGTGTGTGTGTGTGTGTGTGTGTGTGTGTGTGTGTGTGTGTGTGTGTGTGTGTGTGTGTGTGTGTGTGTGTGTGCGTGCGTGTGTGTGTGTGTGTGTGCGCGTGTGTGTGTGTGTGTGTGTGAGTGTGTGAGTGGCTACTCCTATGTGTGGGGTCACCAGAGTGCTGCATCTCCCAACCCCCCTCTACCCTCTGCCAAAGAGAAATGTGGTCTGTTTTTGTATGTGTGTGTGTGTGTGTGTGTGTGTGTGTGTGTGTGTATGTGCACATGCTCGGTTGCATGTGTATGAATGAATGCCTGTTTACATATATAGGTACACATTTTCATGTGTTTGCATGTGTGCACACACTTATGCATGTGTGAGTACATGCATGCATACCGTTCTGCATGCAAACCTTTCTGCGCGCTTGCATGTGCGTTTCACATTAGAGTGGCTTCTTCAATTACAGCGGATGGGTTTTTTTTTTTTTTAGTGGACAGTGCTGAGGGCCCCGATGGCCCGAGGCGATGGCAAGCAGGCAGGCAGGGACAGGAGCGACGTAGCAGCAAGCGCACAGCATCCACAGCCAGAGCATTAGGGAGCTCAATATGAGATATGACTGCAAAAGGCTGCATGCCTGTGTTCCTGAAAAGGTCATGGACTTTGCTGGGCAGTAATGTGTGAAAGCGGTGCGGTCACACAATGGTTAAAAAAGAAAAAAAATAGAGAGAGAAAGAAACACACACACAAACACACACATACTCTCTCCTTCCCAAATTACATGTATAGGGTCTGTATGGACATACACACACAAGTACAACACACACACACACACACATGCAAACTGACCGCCTCCATTCAAAGTAGTGCTACAGCCCTGTCACTATCCATTTATAATGAAGGCAGTCACCGAGGGGGACGCCAGCCAAGGGGTCAGCATGGCTTGCAGGTGATTGGAGCAGAGCAATATTTCTCCTCAGTTCTTCTCAAGATGCTTGGCATTACTGTTTCAAAAAGAGAACAGATAAAGAGAGGGATTCTGCTAATAATCAGAATTTTGGACATCACAGCTATTAAAGTGATATAACTGTTAATATATAATATATATATAACTTATTCCTGTCGATTCCTCAGCTTAGGCACCAGTGTTTTACCTATTCAAACTAATGTTTCAGACTAGCTCTGCATTCAGAAAATATTCAAGAATTATATTAAGATGAGCGCTGATCAGTATACCTCAGTATACTACTGCAACTCCAGCCCTCCCAGTTCTTTATCAGGTATGACTGTCCATCTTGTCTATGATGGAGCAACAATGAGCTGAGATGCTTGTGTTAGTCATAGCTTAGTGCAGTAGTGCTTGGCTTGGTTTGGCTTGGCAGTATTAATCCATAACAGAGGTCAGTATATAGCACACAGAAGGTTGGATACACACACATACTGACATGAATGGAGTTATATTACATGCTGTCAAATGATCAAAATTCATTTTTGCAAAAGACAAACATAACAGAAAGAAAATCAGGTTTGTTTGAATTTTGATGTGATCACATCAGAGAGCTCATCAAAATGATAGATTTTTTCCACAGGTTGAGGTTACAAGATGCTTGTTTACAAAACCTCTCCAGCAGCAAGGAGTGCCTGGTATTCTTGTTAATGTTTCACAAGGTGACGCCCACACTTTTCTAGCATGTGCACCGCTACACTGTCTCATCCCAATTCTAGACAGACCCGCAGTTTCAGCCGTAGATAGAGAGAGAACGGAGAAAGTGTTCCAGTATGAACTCGTCGGTGTGAACAGTTTAATTACAGGGAGTGTCAGCCCCACTGCTTAATGTGTCCCTCACAATTAATCCAGGGAGAGGATGTCATTATCTACCAAAGCCTGGGCCTGGGCAGGCTTTTCTGTCAGAGGGAAGGGAGGGAGGGAGTGAGAGAGCGAGAGAGAGAGAGAGCGAAAGAGAGATAGTCAAAACAAAGAAGCGCCTTCGGTTAGCAGCCCACGGTCCACTTCCGTGTCACACAAGAGGATCGGGCCGGGAAGATACTTAAAGATCTTCTCAAATCACCGCGTCCTCCTCCGTTTTGGGCACTTCCCTCTCGTGGCTCCGGCCGTCAGTGAGGAAGGGCTTTTTCCTTTAATTTCATCATAATATGTTGCATCGCCTGTCAGCTGTCAAAACACGTCCAGCTGGAAGAGGCTAAATTGACTCCACATGTTTTCAACACTTCGAGCCACCCTTCCCTCCTTCCCTCCTCCTCCTCCCCTCCTTCTTCCTCCTCCTCCTCCTCCTCCTCCTCCTCCTACATCAGGCCAAGTCCTGAGGAACCCTGGCCCGTTCACTTGCCATCGCGTAATGCGAACCAGAAGGCAACAAATTGGACTGTCGACGAGCGAGAGAAGACTTTTGCAGCAGTTCAGAACGCGCTGAGCAAAAATTAAGAGGACTCATCTCGCGCCATTTCCGGAGGGTTTGCGACCGCACCGCCTGGCTTAAATTTGTATTGCGGGTGGGGAGTGGGGTTTTAACGATAATTTTGATAGATTAATGTTAGATTTGTAGACCAATGAGAAGCAATTACTGAGGAAACAGAAGTTATTTATGCCAGTTGAAGAAGCATTACAGGGCACTTGTGTGAAAAGATTTATGAGCTGTGGCATGTCACACATGCATACATGCACACAGGCTCTAAAACAACGTAGCCTATGCTCTCTAACACACACACACACACACACACACAGATACACAGCGTCTGACTCCACAGAGGTTTTAACAACTCAAATTTGACAGATCTGATTCTTTGTGATCATCCGTCGTTAGTCACTTCTTTTTCCCCTCTCTCTCCCTTCCTTTCCTTTAAAGAGTTTGACCTTGGCCGCGTCCTGCGGCCCGGAGGGGATGAGGAAGGTCTGGTGATTGTGACAGGTGTCGCGTCTTAACAGCCCCACATGACATCCCGAGGAGAGATAGACGTTTGGAGGTTTTTCATGAAGGTTTTACTCATAACCTTAAAGAGACAGTGCAGCTTGTGTGTGTGCGCATATGTATCTATATGTGTGAGAATACCATATTTCCTCTAATAGTGGCCGGTAGTCAATTAAAAAAGTCTCTGGAGCATGCCGTCGTCGATTACCGCAATTATCGGTAATGCATTGCAGTAACAAAAAAACAGCTACCTAACAAACCCCAACAGAAGCAGATCAGAAAAAAGGAGGCTTTGTACTAAAATATGAGCAAATATACTTATCAAACAGAGGGAATTAGAAATAAAGGCCTGTCTCTAATATAAGCCTGCTTCCAATAAAGGCCTGGTACCCTCTGCAGTTGAGGTAACTAAAGGCCCGGGCCAATATTAGAGGAAATACGGTATCTGTATGTGTGTGTATGTGTGTGTGTGTCTTACTGCTGATTCCCAGCTCTGTTATTGGCTTGGATACTTGTCACCTCCAGCCTCCGAGGCCTGATTAGGTGGAAGCTACTCCAAAGTCAGGTTTCGGATATCAAAGGCAGTACTCAACTCTGGCATCTGTCTGCAGCATCTTAATATGAACTCTGGTCTCCCCAAAATTTTGTTAAATGAGCACGATGTCTTAAAATTCATGCTCCGTGCATGAAAAATAAGAGAAATACGTTTTCCCCACCGCGAAACGTGAAGGAGGCATGACTAGAAACAGGTAGTAGCCTGGAATTGAACTAGTGCAGTGGAAGGTGAGGGTGTGTGGTTTGGGTGGTGGATGGACGGATATACTGTATGTGCCTTCCGTTCAATTCAAGTCATGCCAAGATGTTTTTGTTCTGTGAGCGAATATTTAATTTTAAGCCAAATTGTTTCTTATGTAACCATGACCAAAACTTTACTCTAATCTTAACCAAATTGCTTTTGTTGCCTAGCCTTAACCAAAGTTTTAGTTGCCTAAACCTAACTCTAAGCTTAACCCTTACCATAACCAAAGATATTCTACTTGCCTAAACTTAATTATTAGCGAACCTATTCACGTGACAAACAGGAGAAGATGGCATGTCCAGTTTGTGCTATTGTCACATAATCCAGTTCCTGGTATTGTCACATAATCCTTTTGTGGTGGAGGAACATGAACTTTACATGTCCACAACATCTAATCTGCGTTTCAGAGTTTGTACTCTTTTCACAACTCTTTTCATACATATTCTATATGTATGCATATTCTCTATGTGCATATACGCATCTGCTTTGGTTATACAAAGGAGGTTATTTCACCTACTTTGTATGTGTTAACCTGTTTGGGTGCACCCTCAGTTGGCATGTTTACATCTGGCTTACATCCAAGTTACAGGCTTGAGGTTTCACATGTGCAGCTGCAGTCAGTGAAATTGCTCAATGTATCAATCATCTCTATAAATGATGCCTTGAATCCCCTCAAAGAAATGACTAAGAAATGACTGTTTCAAACGTGTCACTATTTACCCCGCTTTGCTGTGCATTTTACTTGGCAGCAACTGTAGCTTTGATCAATATATAGTAGGCAGAAATTATTCTGATCAAGATGGTAGTGTTGATTAAAATGCAGTTGTCATTCAGTTGTGAATAAAGATACTATTAGATACTATTAAAAAATGGAGCAGATATCCTTTCCTTTAACGACTAAAGTTGCAGGTAAACTTCAGTACGCTCCACAACAAACCTGGAAAAGTGATCTCCTTAGGGCCTTGGGTGAGTCAGACTTGGTGTGGAAGTGAAGGATGGGCTGCTATCTGAGTTGTTTACTGTAGGCTGGGAGTTGGCTTTATTTTCCGCAAAGGAGATTAGTAACAGTGAATTATGCATATCTTATTTTCTGGATTATCTCGAGCACTCAGAGATACTATCTCACCGGAAAATCTCTTTTAAAGTCGTTCAATTTATTCCGACTGTAAATATAGTCATTGTTGCTTGTTTATCTTTTCTCGAAGTCCAATTTAGTCTGTGCCACTTTGGGACGGAGTGTATTATCGCACTGTAACTATGATTATTCATGTTGAAATATTTATAGACAATACCCTTCGCTTCATAGGCACAGTAATGAGAGGAGGGTGGATGAGCCAACATGAAAATCTACTGTAGCGTACTTGCTATTTTGCCACTCTGTGTGTGTGTGTGTGTATATATGTGAGCTTCTCTGCATGCAAATATGAATGGGTGGCCTGTCTTGACCATTGGTGCGTTTAACCAGACAGAGACCTTTGCTTCAGCCAAATCAGGCCCAACGCAGACAGTGTGCATCCATGCCATTTTCAAGCTGCTCCAATTATATCTGCCGACCGTCCACATATTGGCCAAATTTACAATAATAGCATATCTATTTCCATTCTAATGGCTGACATTGCCTGGCTTATCCATGCGTGTGCGTCGGTGGTCCTTAATGCTTTGTGGTTTAGCCTGTTCCCAGCCAGCCAGTCTTAGCCTCTTTGTGTGTGTGTGTATTTGTGTGTTGCATGAACGCTGTCTGTGTGTGCCTATGTATTTGTGTGTATATGTGCATGCGGTATTATCTGTGCGTGTGAGCATGTGTGTGTGTGTATTGTATGAATTCAGTACATGTGTGTGGCTCCGCATGGATATGACCATGAGCGTGTGTGGACACGTGTGTGTACAGTCTATGTCTGTGTCTGTTGTATGAACCCGATGCTCAGCAAACAGGCCTTGAACCCAGGCCAGCTCTGACAGACAGGGTGGTGGTGGTGGAGTGGAGGGATTGACCCTCTACAGCTTAGAGAGCCTCTGCGCAGCACACACTCCTCTCCTCCTCCTCCTCCTTCTCCTCCTCCTCCTCCTCCTCTCCTCCCCACAACCCTCCCCTCCTTCCCCCAACTCCCTGCTGCCTAGCCCCAAGCGCCCGCAGGCACTGGAGATGCACGCATGCGTTGCCTCACTGTGTGAGGCTTTGTCTGTTTGTGTGCGTGAACGTGTGTGTGTGTGTGTGTGTGTGCATGAGTGTTACTGTTTCTGTGTGTGTGCATGCGTGTGTGTGTGTGGATTAGGATCTGTGGACAAAAGAAGCAACCATGTCTACCTCTCCTCTCACTTGGCAATAATCATTGATGCTCCTTTCTGCTGCCTTTCTGCTGTATCTGTAAGCTAGCATGCCCACTGCATTTTCTTGTTGTGGCTGTCCTTTGTTTAGATAGAGAACATGCAGCAAAATCAGTGCCAAATGGAAAGACAAAACTGTAACACAGTGATAATGTGGCTCCAATAGAAGTAGAATAGATAGAGAGGATATTTTGATTTAAATCAATATTCTGGTGGTCATTCGGCTGATGGAAGATGGCTTCCACAGAATGGTTGACAAAGTTGTCAAGAAAATAAGCAATTTCCAAAGGGCATGGGACTCAGAATGCTGATGTATTTGCATCAGCATGTACTGGACTTGACAATCCAGTGGCACTGTTCACACGTGAAACATTGGGAAATTCCACAGCAGCATTATTAAGCATCCATCTTTGTACAGCGAAAAAGATTAGCATAATACACAAGGAAAGGTCCTTCATGTCTCTCTAATTCTGTAGTGGTTTCATACTGAAAATGGGCCATCATGGACACCATTAGGCTTTCATAGCACATCCAGTGTCGTGACTAGTTAGCTGATTGGCTTCCAGAGGGCTGTGCAGCACTGACACTATATGCATTTTATGTCCATCAACATGCATAGCAACGTGGTGTAGATGGCTGGAAATAATGTGATATAGGTGGTGGATGGTTTAGAATGAAGACTGGTTGAAGAATGAAGATAGTTAGCAAGATGTTAACCAGTGTCTCCAACCAGTGTTCTTTTAATAAAATAGAAGGTAAAAAGTGGGACATATGTGGCATATTTGTGTAATTTCAGTAATGTACATGTTTCTGAGCACTGTGAATGAATATAAAGCATGATTTATAATAGTGATTGATACGTAGAACAGGAAAATGCAGCATAAAAACTTGAAAAAAATAGTTACTAACCGTGATAGCACCAGATACCAGGGCATCTCTTCACCACACCAGCCTGGGCATCCATGTTTGGTGCAAAACTGCCTTTCCCCCAGCATTTCCAAGCTTTCCCTGACTTCTCTCTCACACACACACACACACACACACACACATGCACAGACACACACACACACACACACACATGCACACACACCCTTCTTTCCCTGGCCCAGTGATGGCCACAAGATACGCTGGTCCAGTGGCCCAGATGAGGTATCCCACCACCAAATATGCTTAGCTAGACCTGCTCCTATAATACTACAATACTACAAAATACTACAATAGTTCCAAATGTTTCCTGACAGAATATGCCAATGCTTCCTGGCAACATTTCCAGCCAGTTTGACTCAGATTTGGCTAATGTTTAGCCGAGCATCAAAATTTAATTACAGGAAGTGGCCCACCAACCGGATGACTTGGCATCTCATAAAGAGGTTCAAACCACTCAGTGTAAGAACTCTTTTAGATAGAAAGCTCTCCCTGGGATCCATGCTCAGTAAATCATCCCAGTACCAGCCTATACCACACCCACAGTTCTTTCCTCAACCCTGTCTCTAGTTCCAGACCTAGTGCCAACTCACAGCCCCATCCCCCATCACTTCTCCCCCCAACACCAGATCTCCCCTCACCTTCAGCTCCAGCTCTCCCCTCAGCCATAGCCTCACATCCAGCCCCAGCCCCGTTCCCATTCCCACCCCTCGCCTCCATCCTATCGCCAGGCCCATCCCCATCCCTATGCAGAGTCCCAGGTCCAGCGTCAGTCCCACCCCGAGTTTTCTCCCCGGTCCAACCACCCCCCCACCCCCACACAGCTTCAGCCTTATCCCTAGTGTCAGTGCCAGCCTTAGTCCCAGCTCTCTCCCCAGTCCCAACCATAGTCCCAGCCACAGCCGGGGCTTCCATGTGCGACTGACACATAAATAACCAAGCCTGTCCGCCACCCAGGCAAATTCAAATGCACCTGTCAACGTGATGAAGCACCCGCCCGCAGGGAAGCATTGTTTACATTTTCACTCCACTCTTCGCAAAAGTGAGATTCTAATTATTTTCCCACTGTAAATTAAAGCCAAGTGGGACAGAACTGCAAACCGAAAGGATCATGGCAGTGGCAGGAGAAAACCCCGGCCCTACTATATATAAATTGCGTCGAGGGTGGGAAAAAGGCAAAGGAAAAGCGGGTGGGTGGCGGAGAGAGGGAAGGTCAGCAGCTTTTTGTCTTTAAGAGGGGAGAGATGGGAGGATAGAGAGAGAGAGAGAGAGAGAGAGAGAGAGAGAGTGAGAGAGACAGAGGGAGACGAGAGAGGCAGAGCACTCACACAGGCTGTATAGCGAGTCTACTTCTGTTGTTGTGCTCATTACACACAGGGTCTGGAGATCTTCAGCGGACTGGAATACATTATACCCTCACATTTCATGCATAATAATATGCCAAAATTGTGCTGTATTATTTGTCATACCAATGACGAGAGAGAGAGAGAGAGAGAGGGAGAGAGAAAGAGAGAGAGGAAGGGAAGGTAAAAGAGAGAGAGAGAGAGAGAGAGAGAAAGGGAGAGATTTAATTAGTCCATGGGAGCATGCAAATGGAAGGTAAAATTAGACAGAGGAAGGGAGACCTGGGGATGAGAGTGTGCGTGAATGGTAATGATGGCTATCTAGTTTGGATCAATCATGGAGGGATCAGGGGGACTGACAGGCTCGCTCGTGCCCACGCCTTAGGCTCCTGTCCTGGACGGTCGCCAGCCCGTCTCAGCCTGCCTGCCCATGGAGGCCTCTCCTGTTCTCCTCCCTTCAGTCACACACACACACACACACACACACACACACACACACACACACACACACACACACACACACATGCACATGCACAGTATATACGTATATACTTCTGCAGCACACATGCAAATGTTCAACTACATTAACTACACACATACTTTTAGTTAGGAAACCATCACATTTGACACCTAGAGATAAGTCACTCTGGGGCCTTGTTAGTTTTTGTTTATTAATCAGTGATGCATCCTTCCCCCCCGATGGCAGTGTTTTCAAAATGGTGGATTGGGAGGGTGCATTAGTTGACTGTGGGTGATTTCTTATTTGCTCTCCAGGCCTGCGATTGGTTCATGTCTTGACACATTGTTTTCATTATCCCGGGCATCAGTGGAAAATGGCAAAGGGTTCTGCAAGGTCATAGGGTCACTTAAAGTTTGGGAACTGCTTTGGTTATCAGCGGAGGCAGGGACGGGACTGGATGGGGTCACATTGGAAATGTCCTTTTGTTTAATTATGGTCAGCTCCAGACACCGTATTTACATCTGACATGTCACAAAACGGAGGGAAATGTCACACAGTGATATTTGTGACTGTCAAGGACGTGCTAGACAAATATATAAAATGCACTATACCTCTCCCAGACATAGCTATTACTAGAATAGTCTCTCACCCAGTGGAAAATTACTATTTAATTCCCAGAAACTGTCTGCCCTCTTTTTAGCTGTTAGTTGCGAGTTTAAATCCTAATTTAGGTATGAATATGGGTCACTTTTTAAATATAACACAAAAGAAGATCTTTTTTAGAATGTAGTGCATTTATCCTTTTATCTCTGAGGCAGTGATGCCTATTTTTTGGCCTCAAACTATTAAAACAGAAAAGCATCATTATATCAGTGACAGGAATACTATTCCAAATCCATCTCCTGACATATTTTCCATTTGCACACACTTTAATGAACATGATTGACATGTCAGGCAAATTTTATTACAATTCACAGAGGATTTTTAAAAAGAACACCTCTCCACAGGCACCTGTATTTAAGCCCTGAATGCTTTTATTTTGTATTCATATGTGGATGTGATATGATACGGTGGGTATAAAATCCCATCTTCTCTCAGAGAGACAGTCAGACTATATTTGTGATCCATGGTGCCGTGTCTGCAGCTGTGCCATCCCCACTTCCTGTGCCCCTACCCCCCCCCCCCCCCCCCCCCCTCCCCATCCTGTGTGTGCATTTGCGGTAATGTCTACAAATCCTGAAATTTATGTCCCTGCTGGAAAACATGGTTTGCCGTTTATAGTCCCCCGCTAAAAGAAATAAGGCCCGTCTCTCCTGATGCAAGTCAAGGGACTGATGCAGACTCTATCAGATTTCTAAATACAGACCCCAACAATAAATCCCGGCTTGATTGGGTTTGAATTGGGTTAGCTCACTTGAATGCTATCTGCTTAACCCACAGCTGGCCTGCCTGCTCCATGCAGGCATTGAACCTAAATCAGTCACTTAGTGCTATCAAATGGAACAATGGTGGAGTGGAGAGAGCACTCAAGCTAGGGCTAGAAGCCAGGCTAGCACCATAACGCAACACAACAGACCAGAACAGAGCAGTGTAGAACAGAACAGGCCCTCTAATGCTCTTTCCTTTTTCGTGTCTCAGCAATGATGCGTCCTGAGAGCCATGCTGCATTGCATGAAATGGCATCACCCAAACCGAACACACAAACACCTTTTCAAGGCTTTGTCTAGTGTTGTCAACTGGATTTCACGTGCTAATTGGCGTGGGATGGTGGCATGGCTAACATCAAAAAAATGTATTTTCATGCAAGCGAAAATACATACACATGCACAACACACATGGGCATTTCAGCAGGTGTGTTTAACCAAAGTGACTTCGAGTATGGAGGCTGAATCCACAATCTTCTATCACCGCTGTACAGCTTGGTTCGTCAAACTCTGGAAAGGGGACCCAAAAGGGGTCACGGTCCTACTTCTTGCAGGTTCCCACATGACCAGAAGCGCAATATTTTTCACTGAGCTTCGGTCGCAAGGGCAAACACATTTTTCTTTTTTCAATCATGACTGGAAATGTTTGAGAATCCTTGCTGTATCGCAAACATACTGAGACACACATTGCAGGGAGAGAACCAGGTCTTTCTGCACACTGCTCAGTCGCGTTTCCTCGAGAAAACAGCAAATCAACACATACATACTATCCAAACAGATTGATTGCTGCCTAGCAGAGGTGCTGATTACTTAAGGAATTCAGGTAATCAGCTTTCCCCAGTGTGAGCCGTGGCCAAGCTAGAGGCGCAGTTGAGGCGATTCCACTAATGAGCGTCCGAATTAGCGTTAAAGAGATGCATCCCCGCGTCCCCCCCCTCCCCTCCCATTCCCTCCCCTCCCCTCCCTCCCTTCCTTAAATGTTCTCGGCTGGCCTTCTTTCTTTCTGCACTCATGACTCTTTGACATTTTGACAATGAGGTCCTTTCTACTCACGGGGCTGTCTGGTTCGCAGTTTAGGCAATGTCTCTAATTACAAGTGGGGTAATGGCTCACACTGTTTTCTCGGTGAAGTGCCTAGAGTTGTGTTTGGCTAGCCGTTTATAAGTATGGGGTGACATCGATACACCGCCAAATTAAGGCTCTCCTTCAGCATGACCCTGCCACTCATGGCCCGCTGAATGAGTTAGCTTTTTTCCCTTCTCTGTTTTTTTAGACGAATCATAATTACAGAGCCAATTAGGGGGTCACCTTGAGTTTTACAAACTCTGCTTGAAAAACTTCCTCCTCTTGGTGACTGTGACACTGTGTGTGTGTGTGTGTGTGTATAGGTGTGTGTGTATAGGTTTGTGTGTGTGTGTGTGTGTTTCTGTGTATGTGGTGGTGGGTTTTGTTTACAAGTGTGCCTGTTCTGCGAGTGCCCAAAAATGTGTTTGTATGTGTTTGTGTGTATGTGTGTAAGCATGTACTGCATATAGTACTGTACATAGTTTGTGTAGGCGTTATGTTGAACCAAGGCCTTGTGCCTCATATTTTAATTAGGTTCCTGCCATAAACAGGGAGTAGAGATGATGTGGGCCTGCCTTTGCCTGGCTAAATTTGGATTTTATTTAGGAAGGAATGGGTATATACAAGCCTTCATTTTGGTCTGTGTGTGTGTGTGTGTGTGTGTGGGGGGGGGGGGTTACTATTCTGTCTATTCAGTTCATCAGATGCAGAGGCTGATCTACCCTAATGCATGTGATCAGTGGACATTCAAGCCTTTACAGGCAGACACTATCAGAGGGAGAGAGAGAGAGAGCTTCCATGATCTTCACACATGGATGACTTCGAGTTACATGACCTATATAACATGTTACACGCTCTGCTTGCTCCCCGTGTCTCACCCTAATAGAGAAGGGCAGTGCATTACAGGTGCAGAGTGCAACCCCCCCCAACACACTCACATACACACACACACCGAAAGAGGCATAAACAACCCAGCCACCAGGATCATGTGTATGCATGATCACAAACACAACCTGATTCTTTACCTGCTGCAGACCAAGCCCCATAGGACTGGCACACTACTAGGGATTAGCATGTTTATGTACACCAATGGTGCCAATTAAAATGAACAGCGCAGTGGTTTAGATGGTGAGGCATAATGTGGCACAGTTCAGCATGTTGCAGAATTGGCAGGACAGGTTCTTAGCTGTGGGTGAGAGGCATCAATTCATGATGCACCATCACTCAGCATCAGTTAGCTTAAGGAAAATGCATAATACCATGAATATTTTGAATGGCTACAATTGTGTTCATGTGCTCAAGTCACCTGTGGGGGCACCAGACCTGGTCGTAACATCTTCAATTATGTGAATTTGGAGGATACTTGTGGGTTTGGGGTGTATGCATGAGAGGTGAGGTAACAGGTGCCCCAAAATCTAGCCAATGGAGTGCCGATCCTGGGTGCATCTGTGGCTGAGATATACAGTTGGTTTGACTATCGTTGACAAAATGTACTTATTGTAAGTTACTTTGGACAAAAGTGTGTGTGTGTGTGTGTGTGTGTGTGATTTACCAGCCCATATCCATCACATCCCCCACACCCATCTATGTACCTGCAGTTGTCTGGAGCTATAAGGTTTCCTCGTGTGCTAAAGTCCTGCCTCATTCACTCCCTCTTAGTCAGGCGCTACTAAATACAAACCCAAGCCAGTGCAGTTTGAGATTCTACCTCACAGTCACAGCTCAGGTCATAGTGGCCTTTGACGCTTATGCCGTCTAAATATTTGAGAGCTCCATATTTCCCAATGCTTCTCGACAGTTACTATGCAGTAATCCCCCCAAAATATTTCTGTTTGTCCCTGAAAGTCACTGGTAGCAGTTCCAGCATCCTCAGTGCCAGGATATGCAACTTTGTCTTATTCCACGCATGTAAGGATGATAGCAAATTACTGAGGATTTCTGTCATGGGTTGAGTTGAGTTCTCCTGGTGCACTGAGATCACTGAGGTCACACAGAGAGGAAGGTAATTACATTGCAGTGAGCAGTTGCCCAGGTATGCGTCACTAATCTTTCTCTCTGCATATCTCCCCCTCCTTCCTTGTCTCCTTTATAACTATGGGTTTCTCTCCGTCTCTCTCTTCTCTTATGTGGCATAAGACTCCCCCGACTGCTCCAACAGGTTACTGATCGTGTCTAATTGCATTTATGTGTGTGTGTGTGTGTGTGTGTGTGTGTGTGTGTGTGTGTGTGCGCGCGCGCGCACGCGCGCATTGGTGTATATTCAAGTCACTGCTCTCACTCGGTATGTGCAGTATACTCTGGGTCTGCATGATGAGCTAACTGGTGGGCCACTCCCGTCCTCCCTCCCCCTCTACCTGCCTTTCCCCTCTATCCCCCTCTTCTTACCTCCCTTCCCCTCTCTCTCCTCCTTCCTTCCATCCTTCCATCCCTTCCCCTCTCTGTCACCCTTCCTCCATCTATCCCTCCCACCCTCCCTCCCCCCCCCTACATCAATCCCTCCCTCCCACTCTCCCTCTCTCCCTCCCTCCCTCCCTGTATGTACCTCACTAGGTGGCAGTGTACGACTACATCTGGACAGAGGAGGACCCCTTGGCGGGCTCTGCACCCCCCAACGCCGACCCCCCCAGAGAAGGCGCCCCCCCACGAGCAGCGGGCGAGACCAGCACTCATGTGGCAGTCTACACCCTCTACCTGAGCGGGCTCCGGCAAAGATACAGGCACTTCCTTCGACAACCGGATGGGACTATCGTAGAGGTGGGATATCACTATAATATGTCCATAACATATTCCAAATTATGTGAATATACAGCCATTGTAAACATCATATATTTTTAACTGCGGTTGCTGTATGCAATAGTGAACTATTGCTGCACTCTTGCTCTGCCCTCCAAGACGAATTGTAGGGAAAATTCAAGTTTCAATTCGGCTTAAACTGGTGGAAACTTGAGAAACACACGTTTATTTGATATCATTTCTGTTCAGTTCAACCGTACTGCAGCAACTTCTGAAGTATTAAGGAAGGATAGATGCAGAATAGATGCATCAAGCATGATGAGGCTACAAGTGTTCGCTCTGGCCCTTATCTTCAAGCTTACAACTTTTTCATCCTTCATTTATTTTTTTGTCTTTATCTCATGTATTCAAGACACATTCTCATGCATACACACACAACCACTCACAGATAATGAAGCACTGTGCTAGAGAGAGAGACGGAGAGAGGAAGACAGAGGGTAAAAAGACAACGGTTGGAGGTTCGCACACCCCTCCTACCCTTTGTGACTCAGAGAGTGAGGAGAGAGAGAGGGAGGGGGAGAGGAGAGCAGAAACATGGATGCAGGCCTGTAACCAGTTCCTTATTCCTGATTCAGTACAAACAACAGACAACAGTACAGCTCTGTGGTTAGGGTTAGAGTAACCGTGGAGGAGAAGAGTAACCGTGACTTATTTTCAAAGCCTGCGAGTGTTCACTTCCATCCATTCTGCATATTTCAGCAAAGAGACAAACCAGATCTGAAGTTCTTACTGATTTTCAAAAAAGCTAAAGGATTTGTTCTGAGGAATCAAGAATTAGTTCAACAACCCCTTCGTCTACAACTAAAATCACCTTCCCCTTGGTCTTGTGATCTCCCTTCCTGTATAGTAAGAACCATTTTTTTTTATCAACAACCATTTACAATTTGTGTGGTGTGATGCAAATCTCGGCACCTCATCCCATTTAATACTGCATCATGACATAACGTTGTTCACTGAAAAAGCAAAGAAGCCTGTCTTAGCAGTTCTGCTCCATGCTGAGCTGCACCACAAAATGCTTGACCATCTACATTACATTGTAATTAGTTTCCAGTTGTAACTTCTCATGTCCTCCAACCCCCTCCAAGACAGACAGGCAGGCCACAAACAGACTGATGCACAGATTGTTGCCTAATTAAAAGTAGCGCAAAGATGAAATTTGGTATTTGTCACAACTGCTACAGTAGCACATGAATTCACTCCTTTCCTCAATCACTCTCTCTGTTCCCCAAGAGCAACCTGGATCATCCCAACAAATTCATATTTTAAAGTTTGAATGTCAGAGGGAGGAAGGGGGGGGGATTTATATGTGCTAACGGTTAGCTTTGAGGCTCTGTTGCGTTCTAATGGTTCTCCGTCATAATTTGAGTGATGGCGAGCCTATGTGTGTAAACACACCACATGACATATCTATTACTTGTATTGCAGTGTGTGTGTGTGTGTGTGTATGTGTGTAGCCTCTAGACCTGTGTATGGCAGATGAGACACATCTGGGGGGAGTTATTCACACTAGGGGAGTTACACACACGGAACACTATATGCACACACACACATTCACACAGATACACATACACACACACACTCACACAGATACACATATATGCACACACACATACACACACACACACACACACACACACACACACACACACACACACAGATGCCAGGAGGAGTCTTCAGTTCCTCCGAAAAATATAATTCACTCATGGCACACACAAAAACATGCAATAGCCACCCATACCATAAACATGAACACACACACACACACATGCAGGTGCAGACACACATTTACTCGCTCATGCACACACACACACACACACACACACACACAGTTGTAGCTTAATCAGAATAATAGAATTCATTCTTGGCATTTCTGCTGTGAGAAATCATTTCTCCCCTACCGACCCTCCGCTCTTTAAACTGTGAAGACAGTTTCACGGTGGCCACCTCAGAGTGAGAGAATGGGGAGTACTGTCCTTGGATGGCACACACACACGCACACGCACACACACACACACACACATATTCTTCCTCCCTCTCTCTCTCTCTCTCTCTCTCTCTCTCGCTCTCTCTCTCTCTCTCTCTCTCTCTCTCACTCTCTCACACACACACACACGGTGTCCCTTGGGTGTTCCTGTCTGTTCCTGGCAACTTAACAGGCAGGGACCTACAGTAGTGAGAGATGCCGATGGCGTCCTCCTTCACCCGCTGGTAGTGGGGAGCGATAACACCGATGCGCAGCCTCGCCGAGAGAGCGCTGCGCCTTTCCCCTTCCCCTCGCAGCGCGGACCCCCACTTTACATATTCAAAACTAATCCTCCCCTGAATATATAGACTGGTTTTATGTATAGAGCGAGATCCAGGAATCACCATAGGGCATCCCCGGCACTCGGAAGAACACTTGAGCTGATTTTATTAGTGCTTTATGTAATTCTGCCGGCGATATACACACTGCGACGGGGTGCTGTGTACAGACTGGCCCGCAGATGTAAGGTGACAGCTCCTCGGAGAGAAATAACAATCCTACAAAAAAAAATATATACAAAATGAAAGAATAAAATAGAAAATGGCTCTACTATTCAATTGTACGAGATTCAGTGACCAAAGTAGTGCATATACAGTAGGTCCTCTCCCTGCTTAGATTTATGGCATTTTAAAGCTATTTTATGGCTTTTCCTGTATAGGCTTATTACTTTATTCACTTATCTGAATAATAGCATGGTTTATGGTGATGTGGTTACATCACTATGTTACCAGGCTAAGCATTATGCATTAGGGATACTGTCTAAGCAATAAAGACTAATGCAATTTGTTACTCTTTCAGATAAATATCCCTTGGTATATTCACCGACTTCACGTAACTTGTATTTATTACAAAGTTTTCACATAGCTAAAAAAAAAAAAAATCTTTACTCTCTTTTTTCATTTAATTTAATCTACATTTTGTACAACATAAAACCTGTATAATCTTTGTATTCTTTCTATAGTCTGTTTCTAATCCATATCATTAGTGTGGATGACACTTGAAATAGGAGAATGACAGTAACGACAGTATTCATTTGACTTGATTTGACTACATTTCTCTGTTAGTCAGTTTAAATGCCTAATCCTGCTACTTAAGTAGTCACTTAGTTTACTGAGGAAATATTGACGGATGGCTCATTTCCTCTAAAGAGTGCTGTTTTCGCAGGCAGTGTCCTGGACACCCATGCCCCGAAGGACCTATTCCTCCCTTAGACTAACATGACCACAGCTCCAGGGGCTAGTAGCTTTGCATAATACCCACAAATTTACACCCAAAATTAGTCTAAACGAACACCTCAAAAAGCAAACCCTGGAAGTGGTGCCCTGAGCTATAGACACTGTTTAGAACGAATAAAACAGTGAGGTGTGTCCTGTTTGATTTGTTGGAGAATGTGAGACTGTGGGAAGCTGCTTGAGTGACTGAGTAAAAGTGTCATGCGAATTCTGAATATTCATGTTTTTCTGTTGTTTATTCAGCCATTATTGAACCAGGTATGTTGACTGGAAGCTGAGCCCTCAGTTGCATTAATAGGAAGAGGTAGCAAAGGAATGGAATGAATCTATTTGAAGTTGTGGGTGTGTAGTAAAATATCATGATAATGAACTCTTTATTGACTGGCATATTGAATTCTACATAAAGAAAGTTAATATTAATGATCCATCATATGCTATCATTCAGTCTGTTGCCTAAGGCAGGTTTCTGTAATACTGACCATATAGGAGGAATGTTCCAGCTGAATCACAACAATACAAAAAGTTAAAGCAACGTTCCCATCAGTGTGCTCCAATAAAAGACATTAAAGGTAAAGTGAGGTGTAGCTTTTCAAACACTCATTACCTATAAACAGATGTTCCCCAGCTGCCAACTCACAAAATGCGCTGCTGACAACAACTGTTGGGGCCGAAATTATGCAGGGAAATGCATCTATATAACCTAGGACCTTCAGAGAAGGCCTCATAACCACTCTGTCTGAAGAAACAAGATGGCTGATGAAGAAATTAATGCAGGCAAAGTCATTATCTTCCCTCCTAAAACCACAGTGGGTTTATGTCCCCCCGTGCCGTTTTTTTCTCCCAGGCTAGCATTTAAGTGTCGATGGACTTATAAAAAGATAGGACAAGCCAACTGTGCTCCTTTCGTCTCCTTTCCTCCATATGGGAGGCAGCAGCATATGCAAGAACTGGCTCAGCTTCTGTAAAACTTCCATTAAAGATGCACAACTAAGGCTCTGCCAGCTTGAATATTACCTCTCTCCGCAAATTATTTATGGCTCGGAAAAAGCGCTGATGATAAGCATCTCGAGCGCCTTGTATAAATAAAAACACTTTTCTGTGCAATTTCAACTCTTTTTTTTTTCTTTTTTTGAGATGTTTTTTTGTCTATTTCTAGAAAACAAGGGATCTGAGGTTCACTCACATAGTAATGTTTTAATTGTGTTACATTCAATTATCTCAACCTGAGCAGGAATGACTGTGTTGTTTTATGCATGGTTTATATAATTGGGAGAGGATGTTCCCCATGTGCTTTGTTAATAATGTGACAACAGCAATGAAGCTGATGAATATGATGATGATTATTATGATGATGATGGTAGTCAGAGACAGAGTAAGAGAAATAGAAAGAGAGCAGAGCAATGCAACATGGGAAACAACACAGGAGATTGCATTTCATATAAGGGACGCCTCAACGACATGATATGCCATCAAATCTCTCATTAACAAGGACCCTTTGTCCCGGTTCTCCGTGACTCAGCCCGCCGTCCGACTGCACATCACGATGACTCCTCGCCGGACCAATATTGACCTAATTTAGCATGCAGAGAATATGAAGAAGTTAACCTTTTGAAAAACACCTTGCAGCAACATTAATTGACAAACCGCATCAATTCTCCCTCCTACCCCTCTTTTGTAATTACTCTGCCGCACATTTGATTGCCGCTGCGGAGCTGAGGACCCACGCTTCATTTGCTGTGAGGTCACCGGCAGCCCTCAGAAATATGAATATGATTTATACAGGAAGTGAGTGCACTCTGTATGCTGTGTGCCTGTGTCTGTGTGTGTGTGTGTGTGCTGTGTCTGTGTTTTGTGTGTGTGGCTAGAAGAGACAGAGAGAGAGAGAGAGAGAGGAGAATGTCCTTGGCTATGTATGTTACATGAGGAGATTAATGCCTCCCTGGCAGCCATATCTGCTTAGCGGGAGGACTTCTCCAAAGTACACCGCATGTAATTATCCGGCAAGTTTATACTAGTTTTAGATAAAGAAGCACTCTGTGGCACATTTTTCAAGTTTGCTCAATTGCTGCTCTATCTGTGTAATTTGCCGGTGCAACTTTACAAAAGCGCCAGCCTACATTTTTGACATGAGTGCTTGATGGTGCTATTATGATAATATATGGAGCTGAAGCCACATGGAAAGAATTCAATAGTCTTTTTGATTTAACCCATCCCTTCTATCAGTTTTTTCAGTTATTGTTTTTTTATGTTACACAATTTAATTTCTTTTAATTTCTCCATATGTGTATGACATGACTGTTAAAATATATTTAATCTTCTCAACATCTGTAGGGCTTATTTTATTATGCCTTAAAACAGTAAGGTAAGTTGTATTTGATATTACTGTACATAAGTAGGCCAACCTAGAATTGCGAGAAGTGTTTCCCCTCTGGGACTAGAGGTAGTGTTGTCAAATAAAGTCTCCATTTCTGCTTCTCCTCCAAGTTCGCCTGTATGCACTAGGACAGAGGTAGAGACTCTGCATGACAACACTACTCTTAGGCCCCGAGGAAAATAGCAGTTCTCCTGCCAATCTCAGTCATTGTCATCCAAGTTCAACTTGTACTTTGAGATGCTTGATACATATGGCCCCAGGTTCTCAAAAGTACGCAGAAACAGTTGGGTTTGATATTATTGTACTGTTCATTTGAGGTTAAGCTTTCATTCAGGTCTGCTGGCTGAGCGCTATTGACCATAGTGTGTATGGGGTTTTGCTGAAGGTGATCGGTGACATGGAAGAAGCGGATAATATGACCAACATGGTGGCCTGCCCAGGTCAAGGGTCTGCCAGACAGAAGGAGGAAGAGGAGGGCACAAGCTCTACCCACCAGCTACGGAAGAGGAAGAAGACATTTTGGCGTGAGTGATGTTCATAGAATGAAACTGAATTGACTTGGCAGTTCCTGGTAAAAAAAAAAAAAAAAAAGCAACTTCATTATTTACACAAAACTGTATCTTTTTGCATCCTGCACCCATGTTCCATACAAACACACCTATCACACCATCACACCCGTCACGTCCAAGCTGCTGTTTTTCAATTACTTGTGACCCTCTTACCTAGGGTAAACCTTTTTAACTGTTGTTTGTCTAACAGTATTTACACAGTTTTATTGGCTGCTTCATCCCCTCAGGGTCCCATCGCGCTCGTGTTGAGCCAGTAGGAGGGAGTGGGTGTGGCTTCAGTTTTGCACTGCAGGACCTCAGCCAATGACATCAAAGCAAAGGCAGGGAAGAGTTGATGTAAGTCCTCTTATCAACTGCCTTCTTTGACTGAAGATCTCTGGAATACAGTTGTTACATGTCTTAAATAGTTTCTGTTATGTGTATGGTTATGGGAGTCAAAAGAGTAAAAACATATTAAAATTGGAGTACAGTTCCTTTCCTGCCACTTGCTGGAAAGTGAGCCGTAAATCATTCCATCAAGAGCCTACTTAAGGTATTTTTTTCGGGAATAAAAATGTGAATGCATAAGTGTATATATGTGTATATACTATATGTGTATATAATAATAAGTGGACTCAACTATTCAAGTGCTGAGGACTTCAAAAACAGGAAAAAGAGATATATTTAAAACATTTTTCAGCTATTTATCATTGATTACTATTAAGTGATTATCGTCTATACTATTTAATGAAACAGAAACTGTATGATGCATCTGTAAGTAAAACTCACAAATATTGACTGTATACAATCAAAAGGATCTATGTTGGTTACAGTGAGCCGAAGGTCTTTATATCTGTTGATTCATCAGAGTGATAGGAATTTTGCAGAACTGGTGCTGTATATATTCTTTCTTCCCCAAACTTGCTACAGTAGTGCCAGTAAACATAAATAGCGTGTATGTGAATTGATAAGCCATTTGTAACCCAATAAACAATGTTCAGCAACAGTTGTAATGAATGTGGGTCGTTAGGTGTTCAGTGCTGCCCCAACACAATGAAAAATGAAGATTCTAAAAGTCACTAATCAGAACACGAGTGATAAAATATCAATATTGGGCCCACATTAAGCAGGATAATATTCAGGCCAGCTTGATTTGTATTGAATATGTGTCTGCTGGCCGGTGCTCAGTGTAATGAAGTGGCCCACAAATCAGGCCATAATGGCCGCCTACTTACACATATTGCTTAATTAAAGGTTGTGAGCTTATTAGCATGTGTCTCTGGCACCGGGTGCAGGGAGATGGGGATCTGGGCTGATGTCGTTGAGGGCCAGGCTGTAAAGGTTTTATAGATAGCTAACCTATCATACTAAACCCATAGCCCCCTAAAATCGGATCTTAATAACCTGTCATTTTCATTGATGATGATTCTCCTTTATGGCGGCCATTACGGATCAAGTTCTGGGTCTTGTGGGATGGCGGTAGTGGCCATTCGTGCTCGTCATTATCTGGATCCCACCTTACTTTGGCCTTGAAGTTGCTCCTCACCTCCATGTATAAACCATCACAGCCATGGCCCAGGGGCGGGGTGCACGCTGCATATGGACACACACAGACACACACACACACACACACACACACACAGTCCAGCACCTCCCTGTTTCTGATCCACCTAGCGCTGATAGAACCATAGGCCTCTCTAGCCCACTGTCTTCAAAAACAGAAGAGAAAATTAGTTGGCATTTCTAGAAATATCATTTGTATCTTGAAAGAATGCCAGAATTGTACTGGAAATTCATTGATTGTTTATCTCCACTGTATGCAAACACTCTTCAGCTAATGACATTTGGAGCTGGGGGTTATTTTTGTGTGTTTTCAGCATTGGGCAGGATGTGTCAGACTTGTGTATTGTATCCTGTCCTACTGTCTGTCTTTGACAATAGCCAGACCCTTTAGAGCTAATGCGCTCCAATTAGAGATCACTCCATTAACAGTGACAGTGCTACACCCCCAATTCAATCAGCCTCCTAATGAACGCTAAGCAGATACGCTGCCTCTCAGAGACGTCAGGAAGCTCTGGTCTCTCTCCTTTCTTCCTCCCTTCCCCTCTCTCTCTCTCTCTCTCTCTATACGTATAGTTTTTTCTCATTCTTTTCCCATCTCTTCTGTTTCCTTTTGCTGTCTCTGTCTGTCTCCCTCTCTCCATCCAGGATATGTGTGGAAAATATTGCTTAAGAGTCACACATCAGCACAACAAAGAAGCATGAATATTCCACCGGTCTCTGTATTTGTTTTGATATGTTAATACTTCTATATACATCTATACATTTTGATGAAAGCCTTTTGTGTGCCCCTTTGCAATTAATCATCAACAAAACTATGCCCCGTGCAATATTTTCCAACTGGGGGCAAAGGGTGGAGATATTGGGAGGGGGGGGCAAAGGTATTCCAATGGTTCAAATATTTGATTGTTAATGACAAACACCATTTCACCACAATTTAAATTTCAAATCGATCCCTGGGAGCAATTATTTCTGGGGGAGAAAAACACGCCGCCAGGTCTCTGCTCCACACATTTGCTGATTTAAGTTAAAAGAAAGCCTTTTTGCAGAGCTATCATAAGGGAGCTGCAACTTTTTGAAGTAAGTGCCTGCATCTGCATAGAGGCAACCCAACCTGGGGATGTTGCTGGAGAGGGAGAAAGGGGGGAAAAATAAAACATAAAAAGAAAAAAAAATAACACTTTGTCTAATTCTATATTTATGTAGCCCTCAGCTTGAGGTATTCACATAAAACAGTTTGTATTCAGAAGTGCTGCGGTGATCGTTATGCCGCGCGGTGAGATCGGCAACTCTCCGGGCAGGGTTGGCGGGCGCTGCTCAGCCTGATTCATTTGAATTAAAGTGGCCCAACTAAATAAAAGGGATTCAAATTCCCACTTTTACTGTCAAGCACTGCTTTGTCTTGCTTTTTTTTTTTTTCAAACCTTTTCTGATGTTTTTTATTTTTTCTGCGGCAACCACTGAAACATTTCTTTTGATGAAGAACTTTGCACATTTACTCTTTGCTCATATGTCTGTGTTTTTTTCTATTTACCCAACATCGTCTATGGCACCATTTTGTTTGATGTTGAAATATAATTATGTCTTGTTACGAGTGGAATGGCTCTGCTTTTTGATGGTGTTTTTGATCAGAGAAAACCTGTCATATCCATCAGGCAAGTTGGAAGGCACATTGTTCAAATATGTATTTACCTGGAATTTGTTTACTACACTATTTTCTCATCTGTGAATAATACACAAACCATCTTAAGCATCCAGTGAAATGAAATGAGTTACCGCACTACTTGTAATTAATAGGCAACCTTTGTTCCTGCGCACACCATTCAAAAATGTAAAAAATCTTTATATTGTGCATCTGCAGTGGCAGGCTTGGATCCCTGTAGTACTGTATGTGCAGTGCAAGGCTCCTTTCAATATTACTTCTCAGTATTATTATGATATATGCCAAGTAGAAAAAAACATATAAAAACTCACCTTGGCCTTACAATTAGGCCAAGCCAATTACATGATACATCTGCGGTCATTTCAGATGCTCACGATGCTCAAGCTGATGATGCATGATGCTTTGATGTCTTCCACAGAGACACTAAGGATCTAGTCGTTCTGCCGCACATCTATCTAATGCAATTTTTGTTGGCCCCAACAGTATGGTAACCTGCAACACCAGTGTTACAACGGCATTTATGTCACTGTAGTAGAACAATAATATGCAAAGCAGATATACATTCCAGACCTCTGTCAGGTTTTTCTGCCCGAGCTGTATTCTTCTCCACTGACCCCGAAAGTGATTTCCTGGTGCTTAAGCCGTGGAAAACACACACGGTCGGGGTGTATGAAGATGTCAACATCGTGCCATATTTCTGTGGCATCTGGATAGATCATGTGCCTCTCTGCACACATATTTATTTATTTTTGCTCTTCCAGAGTAGTGTCAGGGAGGCAGATGTCCTGCTCACAGGAAAAAAATAATTTGCGATGAGGAAAAAGGGGGGAGGGGGGGGGGGGGTGATGGGGTGGGGGGGAAAATATATGAATATGCAAATCTTGTCACAACGTGGAACCTTGTAATGAGTGGGAAATGTTGTCGCCATCTTTCATTATGCAGAGGTCATTGCTTAATGCCAGGCAGCTGGGCCCAGCTTCTTCTCTTGGCGCCCCCCCCCCCACCCCCACCCCACTCCCCCCCTCCTCACCCCCCTCTCCTGTCATCTCACAGCAACTTGAACCAAACTACAGCCTGGCACGAATAAAGAGAACAGAGGTCACCGAGACACACGCGCAGAAACACGCATGCGCACATAGACACACACACACACACACACACACATCCAAACACCTGCATATCGCTGTGGCTGAAAACCTTGTAACTTGTAACTCCAGTTTTGGTGATTTTCATGTTTTCACTTCAATTGAAGGATTACCTGGTTCCTCTATGTGTTGAGAAAATTCCCCAACCACTTGTCCTTGTAAATCCCTTTCAAAATGCATTGGATCAACTCAAAAGGCGACATTTTGAAGATATGGAGTTTTCACCTGACAGCTGCGAAATACGCACACATAGGTTTACAGGCCACACACACACTCCACTACAAAAGCAAACACTCAAACAATTCACCAGCCACAGAATGCGTGTGTGTGTAGCCATTCTTGCATGTTCCAAACATGCAGGAATACCTACCATGCGAAACCTCTCCGCAAATGCAATGTGAGAAGAGTATAAGCTTGATTGAAGATTATAACTATATACTGTGTGTATATGCATGTGTTTGCATCTGTCTCTTTTGAGTTAAAGGTTCCAAAATGGGCACAGCCAGCACCGCTCATATCGTAGTTGTTGTTGTTCCTTGCTTTCCCTTTGATCAACTCTCCGTGTTTCCTAGATTGCTGAGACAGCTCACTGCTGTTCTGTCTCCTCTTGCAACAGCTTCCCTGAAATTTCCGCTGGCGTCTGCCCGACATTGAGCTATGGGGCTAATCATTAGGTAAACCCGTCTCTCTCTCTCACATGCACTCTTCAAATAATCCTGGGTTTGAATGCTAAAAATGTAATGAACTTCACGGTTCATTGTGTCTGACATTGCTTAATTAATGGGTGCATTTAAAGTACATAGGGCCCCGGTAATTGATTTATATGCATGATTTGCACATACAGCTGTTGGTTCCTGTAGGAGACTCATCACTCAAAAAGTGGCTGTGCTGATGATAGGCTGGCTAGGTAGTAGCAGAATGTTCTGTTGGCCAATCCAGCCTTGGGAGAAAAAAAAAAATACAGACCAATTTTTTGTGTTACCATATTTTGCTTTGGGACTATCATGAGCTACTTAAAAATTTGACTTGGGCGTTTTAATATCACATTTTCAGCCGGACACTGATAATGGAGTCCCCAAAGTTCATCCTGGCTACAATTTTTGATATGGAAACCTTTTGCCTCCCTGAACATAATTGAGGAAAATTATGAAACGGAGTTGAGAGGCTTATTTTCATTATTAGACGATGCCTGTTGAGGCCTGGACCCAGTGAGTTTCGTGCCACACAGCAATTAAACCTCCTCACGCCGATACAGAGCTTCAGCTTGGCTGTCTCTCTCTATCTGTCAGCCTGGTCGCTTTCCACACAGACAGCTTGCATTACTGCCTCTGCCAGGACTGTAGGAGCTGGACACAAGCATCAACAACAATAATGCCAGGACAATCTATGGATCAGTGGACTAAGGCACATACCATACACTAGACATATTGTGGGTTTGAATCTGGCTCACGACTTTTGTTGCGTTTCATCCACTTTCTCTCATCTTTTCTGTCACACTCCACTGTAAACCATCTAATAGATGAAAAATGTTAAATCTTACACAACAGCAATGCCAAGGAAGAAGAAAAAAGCACACATCCTTACTAATCTGAGTGAATACGATATATTTTGTTTATTCAACTGTGCCTGTCTCTCTTGCTTGTGCATTGTGCCTGGTGCTAGAGAGCCCAACCAATGGCTTCCTGCTACTGCAACCATGCATGCATGCGTTCAACCATGCATGATATTGTTATATAACCATGTACTATGTATGAACTCATCATGATGTAAGTAACTTTGGGTAAACATCCCTATTCAGCGGCAGATATTGTGGATTACAGTCAGCAATAGAACTGGAAGATTTTGACCCGACCCTGGCAGCACTATTTAATCATCAACTCTACACCTTATCCATTCATCGATTTGAGTTCTAGGTATTGAGGACAAGTTTGCCCAGTCAAAAAATACTGACTAGCAGACATTAGCATACATTAGCATTATTAGCATTTGATTATAGCCTATACAGTGCATGGTCTACATAGATCAGGCAGACACCAGTATATGGTTTAATTATTAGATGAGGGTAATTTCTATAGAAACTAGATTCTGGATAACATTTCTAAAGCAGCAACTTTGCTTTGTCAGGGATTAGCCTGAACTAATCACTACAGACTATGTTGCCATGTATGGCATTAGGCCCTATATAGTGTAGATATACAGTAATTCTGATTTATAACAGGAAACCTTTAACTGCTAATGGTAATGTGCAGGCAGCACAATAGGGTTAGTGAACCTACACTGGAAGTGCTGATCATAACCTACTAACATAAGTCTGGCAAACACAATGTGGACCTAATTATTGTTAAGAGCTGGAGCTTTTGCTAATGTTGAACCAACACCTTTGCAATGTTAGCATTTAGCCTTCAGTGACTGGAGCCTTTATGCTTAGTCCAAGCATACACAGTGTGGTTATAATTATTGTTTTCTGTGGAGATCTGGAGGTCGCTGGCCCTTAACCATTATTTGGTTTTGGACAGATCCTCAGTGGAGCTCAGATCAATCTCTCACCTAGAGAACATTCTAGCATATTTCTATCACCAGCATATTGATTTTTCCGTGCACAGGCCCTTCTTGTGTGTGTGTGTGAGGTGTTTTCAGCGCATAGGGGAAGCAGCCTGCAGCATGCACAAACGCACACACACGCTTGCATGCATACACATTGTGCACGGGCACACACACAAACACAGACACATATACACAGATGCACACACACACACGTTCATTTATTCATTTCTGTAGACACCCATAGGCATTTCTGTGTGTAAAATGCACGCATCGGCATATTTAGTGGCTTTAGATCTGTAACGCACACACACACACACACATACACACACTTTTGCTCCTTGTTAAAGCAGACACCAAGTGAACCATGTCCTCTCTGGGGCCAAGTGTCTCGCTCTCTTTATTACACACACTAATCAATACAGACTGGCCTGGTGTGGAGGCCCGCCATCTTTCCAGTTTCCCTCTGCTCCCTCCTTCTCTCTCTCCCCCACCTCACCCCATCATCCCCTCCACCACCTTCCATCATTCAACTGCCCCATTCCTCCTCCCTTGCTCCATTCATTCACCCTCTCCTCTCCCCGTCTCTCCACCCCTGAATCCTTCAGACCTGCCTCCATCCCTTCTTGCATATTTATCATCCAACCATCCAACCACCTCCATCCCTACAATACCTTCCACACCTTTATCCTTTCACTCAATCCTTCTTTATCCCCTCCCTTCCCATCCGTCCATCCATCCTCTAGCCCTCCACCCCACGACACGTCCAACCATCCCTCCATCTCACTGCACTTCCACCACTTCTCTCCTCCGCCCATCCACTTTTCTACTACTCCATCCTTCCATCCCATCCCTCCATCTCTAAGTCCCTCCGCCGAACCGCCATGCATCATCACAGGACCACATTAGAACAGCAGACATGATTGTCACTTTGGTTCAGAAGAGAGAGAGGGAGAAGTAGACAGAGAGAGAGAGAGAGGGAGAGAGAGAGAGACGGCATTATTGTCATCTATAACATGGCCGGACAGGGGAGGGTGATTTGGATTTAAATAATGTATTAGTTTTGCAGAGCCACCATCCACAATGCCTCACAATACTATGAAACATAATAACTTAAAGGTGTGTGTGTGTGTGTGTGTGTGTGTGTGTGTGTGTGTGTGTGTGTGTGTGTAAGCGAGGGAGAGGGAGGGAGCATCTGAAATTGCATGTCTTTTACATGCAAATTGAGTTGTGTGTAAAATGGTTTGATGCGGACTGATCGTGTCAAATTGTATTCATGCTATTGTTTAGCAATGAGGGAAAAGAGTCATTCATTGTCCGTGTCTGATACAAACACATACAAAGTCACGCTGTGGAGTGGAATGGCAGCTGAGAGCTTTGGCACCGGTGCTTTGAGACAAAAGAGGTGGTCGGGCCGAGAGGGAGGGGAGGGGGATAAAAGATTGCGCTGGAATTTGTCAAAAGCCAATAATCATTCTGGTGCAGGAGAGGAGTACTACATCAGAGCGCCGAATCAATATCACATTACTTTGAGTATGGGAGTATATACAAGACTCATCAAATTGATTATTTTTGATGCTACAATGGCAGTTTCATTTGCCGGGGCCCTCGACAACAACTACTGTTCAATTACCGGGCCTGTGTGTGAATTGAAAAAAAAACAAAAAAAAAACAAGAAATACAACAAGACAAATGGCTATTTATTTGACTAAAATAAAGCCTTGCCTAGAATAGAAATGAGGAATGGTATGTCACAGTGGAGCTCTGGTTAAAAGATGACTTGTTTCATCGGACATTGAAATTTCATGAATATATTTTCCAAGGGCCCTGGAAAAACAGAATTCATCATGAAGTTTGTACAGGCCATAATGTCACGGCGAAGATTAGTCAATTTCCTAATGCATCCTGCGAGTAACCGTGGCATTCTTATGCATGTGCCTCCCCCGACTGGGCTGCAGAGCGTGATGGCTGCAGACAGAGTGATGTTGTTTGACAAAGGAAGTGTTGCATGGTGTTGCCCTCTTTCAAAACCATTTAAAGCCGTGATTAAAACTACATTGCTTACTCTAAAATCCCATCGTAATATCATATCATATATGTACAGTGGCAGCCATTGCAGAGGTTCTGCTATCTTTTATCTAGTATATTAGCACTACTACTACATTGCCTTCTTCAATAGTTATGTCTATATGGTCTATATGTGTAATCTTGGAATTTAAAAAAAAACATAAGTTGTCTTATGGCAACTGACCAAAGACAAGCTTACATCAGTAGGTTTAAAGGCCTTCATCTAAGAGTTTTCACTTTCTCTTAACCAAGTCTTACCCAGTTTCGATTAGTTGCTCCCTCAAAAGTTGTCTCCTTAAGTAATAACAGTCCAACTGTTGCTAAGAACGGCCTCTACCAATGAACTCCCTCTCCTAATGGCTCTAAGTCTTCAATATGGGGCCATCAGGAGAGACAAGGCGCAGCGGCTCCTTGGATGATTAAAAAGTCATTTCCTTAACTGTCCTCCCAGGATTTGCGCGCTTTTTTTTTGTAAGAAAACATTAAATTGCTCCAATCAAGCATAAACGTCTCCTGCTTGTGGTGTAATTTGTACTGCTGTTCGCATGGTGGGCGCTTATTTGTCATCCTTTTCCTTTGGCGCTTTTCCCAACCGCCTTGATCAACAATTAATGGTTGAAATTGCTTCCCTGTTACTTATGGCTGTGGAGACAGATGCGGCTATGCAAAAAAAAAAAAAAAAGAAAAAAAGTGTGAGGAGGAAAGAGAAAGAATAGAGAGTTTAATTGAGCAGCAGAAATGAGTTCAGATTAGTTCAACTTAATGCATACAGTATGAAACTCATTTCTACTTCTCATTTGACTTTTTTTCATATAGTTCTGCAGTTCACGCTTAGAGTATTAAAGATTCTATGTTGCTATTACTGAAATGCAGTATCACAAAAGCAGTGGCTCCTTCCCTTATCTCTCTTTCTCATCCATTCTATTCTCTTCCTCTCTTCTCTCTCTCTCTTCCTCTCTCCCACTCTGTTCTCTCACACAATGACCTTTAGTGCTCTTTCCTTCATTGCGGGGACAGGCCGGGGCCTGGCATCTGATAGAATCAATATTCTATTATGATAGTGCGTGGAGCGTGTGGGGCTTTACAACTCTGCTGTAATAGTCTCTCTATTTCATCCCGTGGCAGCCATGGCCTGAGGGATCATCCAGGCTTCTCCAGGCTCTACGCTCCCAGCATCGCCCCATTTCCATTAACGTCGCGGGCCTCTGCCTACCAGGGGACAATTCTGTGTGACCGATGGATGGGGTTGAGAGGGAGTCAAACCCGGGTGCGGTGTGTGTCAATAGACTGTGTAATAGCCAGACCAGGGTGAAATGTTAGTTAAATGGCTTTGCGGTATTAAAAGAAACAAAAAGGGATCTGTTTCATTTTATCTCATGACTGGTGTTTTTTTTTTTTTCCAATTTTGACACCATCTAATTTCCCTAGAGGTGAAATCAAGCTAAATCAAGTTGTATTTTAAAATATTATCGCATGACTGATGGGTGGCAAAAAGTAGAAGTCCTGCTTTTTTTTGCTATGAGAGAGTGGGATTGACAAACAGACAGTGGGATTGGGATTTGAAAGCAGATTTAGACCTCCTGCACCACACTCCAGCATGTAAAACAGTTGTTGATGAGGAGAGAGCGGGGTTGCAGTAGGGGAGTGCTAAAGTGAAATGTTAAGCTATTAGAGATCATGGCATGAGGCAGACCCCCATAAAAGATTCATGCCATTACAGCCGCCTTTCTCGAATAATTAACTAATGTGAGTGTTTTACGCAGCCAAACGTAGTTACGTTTTAAAAATCCCTGCATTTAAATGTCATTTGGGCCTGGAGTTTTGATGTGAATTTTTAATCTGGGGCAATAAACATTATGAGGTGAACAGGGCACTGTGTAGGAAGCAACGAGGTGTCCTCCTCAGACGCTTCTATCAAACCGGCTTCAGAATCCATTTCACTCCCAAATGTCAGCATTCATTGTAAAAATCCATTACAGCCAGATCGGTTTCTATCTGTTGTGAAGTTGTGGGAATGCATAATATTTGTAAAGGCACAGAAGTCAAGAACAGGCCCTGTAAAGCTCCCGGTCCGTGCTGAAGTGCCCTTTGCAGGCATTTTGAATGTCCTGGCACTCCTTATCGCACACCTCTCCGGAAATACCTGCAGCTTTTCTTCCTCGTACTCCTTCATAAACACGTATTGCTGATGTATTTCTCTCTTTCCCGAGGAAGAGTTGTCCCTGACAGCATTCTAGTTCCTCATCCCCCCAAGCCCCGCCCCCACCTCTCCATTTGATTGAGAGTTGGGCGACTGGAGGTGCGTGATGAGGCCCCGCTCGTCTCATATTCATCATGATGTAACCGTGAGCAACCGGGATCTAAATTACCTTCGTCTGGCATCATTCCAGCACATGCTATAAATGAGGTAATCGTCCTTGACTATAAAATTTGCATTTTCAAGACTTAATTGCTATCATTACATTTTTTGCGTAATTCTATTAATTTAACAGAATGGGGGATCGGAGGCTTTTTTATGGTTATAATTTGCAGTAAAACAATGCATTCCCGAAGTAGAAAAAAAAGTCTGCCGGAGTAGAAAAGGGATGAGGAGGGACATCAGGACCACTCCGGCCTCTCATTATAAACTTCCATTATACCATTGCATAAAAAAAAAAAAAAATTGCACACAAATACTTGCAAAAAAGACTAAGAAAGACTCCCACTAACATGCAGTCAGACACGAGGATGCGGGTTTGTATACGCCAGCATGAAAAGCTCTGGGGTGAAGTCGGGTTGAAGACAGGAAAAGCATCAATTATATCCCATCATCACATTGTGTGGGCTAACTGAAGCTTGTGTCTTAATAATGGCGGGGCTGGGCTCTATTTTCGCCACTCTTTTCTACCGTCCCCTTCCTCCTTTGTGCATATATGTACATGATGTCAGCTGCGCTCAGCGGCGCCGTCCCCAAATAGTATGGTGGAGCGCACGGCGGATGACACGGAACAACGGAGCCATCAACTCCCATTTATGCTTCCCGCGGTGACCTCGCCGGAGACGTCTGCGAGGTTCAGAAGTGCGCCCAGCTAAGTGCCAGCAACATTCTGCAACCCGCTGCACTTCCCCGCACTTTGCTGACCTTAAAAGTGTGGCCTCAATTTGGGTGAAGGCTGAAAAACACACACGAGCGTTCTCCTCCTCCTCCTCCTCTCCTGCAGTTCTGTAGCAATGCCCTACTTTATTACACTGCCATTGTTCTGTGTTGTTTATGATTTTACCTTCACTCAAAGGGATGTGGAAGTATCACAGATGCAGTGAAAAACATCATAATGCAGCTGGTTAGACTGGTTTCTGTGGTGTAATACTGATTAAAGAACTGATAGAATTGAATGGAACTGTGCATACTTATTTTACAATACTTTCACACTCTTTTCTAGAATAGTACAGATTGACATTTTACATATTCAAGCACCACTTGAATCATCTACATGTGCCCACAGTGACATTGTGATACATCTCCTTTCCCAGCCAAGGCTTGCAACTCTATTATTCTACTATTCAACCTTGTACAAAATGCAAGAATGTGGCACAACTTTACTGATCGATAAACAGTAGGCAGACACAATGAATAAATTATAAGTTCGCAACTTCTTAAAATGTACCAGTACTTCACCAACAACAACAAAAATACGACAACAATCCCCTTCAAGGCATATCATGGTTCTCTAGCCTCGTACAATGTGCAGCCATTTGACAACAGTGAAGCCAAAAAATAAGCAGTGGGCTCACAGAATGAATGAATCTTGAATATATGACTTCTCAGTGCTTTACCTCTAATGTGTCAACCAGAAACCAACTCCTTTTTAGTCCAGCCAGATGGCAAAACATAGTGGTTAATAAGCTGCGAGCAATAAATGGATTTAGCAACTCCTAGTACATTTGTATTACTTTGCTTTTTAGGAATTGAATTGTTTTTAATTGTCTTATCTAGGAAACTTAGAGTAAATGCAACAGTGGAATAACACAAAATTCCTGAATTTCCAACAATTATAGCAGCCAATAGCAGCAAGTGCAAGGGTCAATGTATTGTTGGTATTGGACTAATGGATTTATAGATCTAGCATAGGCCAACAGTAAAGCAAGCTGCACCATGGTTCTCTAGAACAGAACAATCAATATGTGTGAACATGGACAACAGTTTCCCTAAGCGAAAAGCTAGATATACCACGAGCGGCAGTGGGAAGATACAGTGCCCCTCTCTTCCAGGTCTCTCCCTCTCTTTCTCCACTGTAGCACTCATCCTGACTTCTGCTGACACTGACCAGGTGGCGTCGTCACAAAGGGTTTACGTGGAGCCTCGGAGCGGGGAGCAGGTAAGGCCTGACGCGCCGGCCTTGATGCTTAACGTAGCGGTGAAGAAACGGTGAGCTTTGTTTTGACCGTGTCAGGCAACATCAGCTCAAGCTCGGGCGCGAGGTGCGGGGCGACCATTTCCGTCTTTAGTCTCCATTGCAGCAGCTGTGGTGTGTGTCTGTATGAGTGTGTGTGTGTGTGTGAGTATGAGTATGAGTGTGTGTGTTGTGTCTCCATTGCAGCCGTGGTCGGGAGAAGCTGTCAGGTATACGCGCACTGGGGGTCATCAGAGTGCTACTGACAGGGGGGACTTTGGGGGGTGTGTGTGTGTGTGTATGTGTGGAGGAGAGGGGGACTGACTCACCTCAACACACATGGTTCATGGCTGGGTTACATACAGTTAAAGGCCCAAACCTTAATCTACAAATGTAAGAACATTTGGTCGCACCACAATGAACCAAAACATACAGTTTTGGACATACTTTTTCACTTGGAAACTGCTGGTAATGCACTGGCTGGTAATACTGTTTTGTTTTTTGTTTTTTTATGCTTTGTGATGCTGTTGCAAAATGCATGTGTACATTTGGCATGTTTGAACACAGAGTTTATATGTTGAGTTACGATGATGGAAAATAAAGAACTTGTTTTGTGCTGTCAAGCTCCTACAGAATCTATGCAGTCATAAAAAACATTGGCCTATAGCTATATGGAAAGAATACATAACTGCCGCAAAGTTCAGTGCCGTAGCTTCTGACTATGCTCATAAGCTGACATCGAGAGCGTTACATTGCATAATGATCAGGCGATGTTACCACAAGGCATTAGCGGCTCCCACGCCTCGTTTGAGTTGGGATTTGAAATTCGTAATCGTGTGATGAGAGCTACAATGACATGACCCCTGTGATAATATCCATCTCTCAACGCACTAAGCCGGCAATATTAAAAACTGCCATCTCCAGTGATTCAGAGTATTTATGTGAAAGACATTTTCCAATCATTCAACACCACTTGACACAATTACGAGTCAACATTCTGGTGTTTTTACAGCGCGATCAGGTGGCAACTGTGGTGTTGGTTGTGTGGCCAAATCAAGCTAACTGATTGCCAGTTCTCAAGATCTTGCCTAACCCTTCTAAACATGAAATACAGCAGAAAAAAATAAAATTGGAACTGGTGACACAGTATAATGACAAACTATAGTGATTTAATTGGAAGATTTGATGATTATATTAATATTTTATATCTAATTATTAATAGTCACTGCTAAAAAGTTGTTGCTCTTGCATCAAATAAAAATAACACCCATATCACTCAAGTTTTGTTTCCAGACAGCCGTTTTGTCAGTATTTATTAGGTCTAAAAAGTTAGAGAAGTGGGCTTGTGACTGGAATGTAAATGTGAATGAGTTATGCATCTCTCCTTCAACCCTCCAAATACTGTCAAGATGCCCTTGAGCACTTAACCCCCAGTTGTTCCAGTGGAGCTGCAAGGCCAACAGTATGGCTATACTGGGCAGCTCCCAGGTGGGGATCTGTGTAACTGTATGAATGTGAAGCAGGTTGGTGCATGAAAAAGAGCCAGCATGCTCAAACTTTAGATAATAGTTTGAAGAAAAAAAATCTTTTGATATCTTGCGCGAGGTTTGTTAATGCTGACAAACTAGCATGCGACTCTGTGAAAGCCCAACCCCTTGCATACTGAAACAGAGGGCCATTTTGTTGATGAAGCACAGTACTTGACATTCATCTGTTGTGCAAATTAACATTTAATAGCCATACGCATTTGAATATGTTCTTTCTTGACACAGTGAGAAACCCACAACATCGAGTGCGTACACGGGCTGAGGAGGACGAGAGATGGCTTTTGGCTGCGAGCACTTTTGGCCACCGCGAGCAACATTAATTGTTTCTCGAAAACTAAAGGCGCCGTCCATTTTTCAACATTGTTTCCTTTTTCCCTCCTCCTGTAAACAACTGGAGCCTCACAATTTGTTCGCCGCGCCTCGATATTGGACGGCAGGGAGAGACGTTTTATGTGCCCCGGGGTAACGACCTCGCAAAAACGCGCGTATAAAAGGACCAATGGGAGGAGGATGAAGGCAGGAGATGGTCGTCTGTTTGTCACACTCGCGCAGTAAAGAGACGCTTGTTGAGTTATTGTTGCGCAGCTGACCGGCGGAGACTGCCAACACGTGTCTCTGTCGAGGACAAGACAAGACTTCCCCTAGCCAAGTCAATGAAACAGTTTATGTATGCTGAAGGATGCACAAACTTACACACGCAAATGTGCACATGTACCCAACGCACACACTTGCCGGGGAAGGTGTCGTACCATAACTGGCAACCTCCAGTATTTGGCTGCGCCTCCCCTGTACTTCAGCTCAGCAGCGTGACACCATCTGTCTGGTGGGCGCTGTTTGTTTGGAGCTGCTTGACTTCAGCTTGAGAGGAATCCACTCCGTCAGTCCTCAGGTGGTAGACACAGGGTTTTAGAGGAGTTGTCATGGAGCGTGCAAAAGGTGGCAAGAAGCCATGGCGATATCATCAGAAGAGAAGAGAAGAGAAGAGAAGAGAAGAGAAGAGAAGAGAAGAGTGCGTTCAGGCCCTGAGTGGTGCATCGGTGTTTCCAGTGTTGATAGCTCTGTCTCCCTCAGGTGTGACAGGTGTGACAGCCGAGTCAGAACAGTATTTAGCACCTGGAGGTCAGGTGGGGTTAGACCCAGCCAAACCCCCTCCTCCTGGCCAGGATCAGGTGCCCTCCTTAGGGGTGAGCAACATGGAAACCCTGATACTAGCCCTGACCCTGTATCAAGCACTGTATGTGTTTGTGTGTTGTGCGTGTGTGTGTGTGTGTGTGTGTGTGCACGCACACCAGAGAGGGGGCATCTCCCTCCCTGATTGAGTCTGATGCGTGCCGATTGGTTGCCAGGCCGTGCTCAGCGGCGGTTCGGCGGTGTCAGGTGAAATTAGCGGCCGTCGATGGAAGACCCTCCGACCTGGGGGATTCATTAGGGACGCCCTCCCCCATCTCAACAGAGTGACAGCCCTTCACACTTACACCCTTGACACACACACACACGCACACACACATACAGACACAGCCAAACACACTTCCTGATCCCACAGCTCAAATTAACCCCCAGCTAACATGCCCACCCATTCCAACGAGTGCATGTGCATGTGTGTGTCTGCGTCTTCCATCCATGTGCCCCAGCCCCAGCCCTTTCTATCTTTCTCTGTGCACATGTGTGACGCTCCAGGGCCACATGTTAGCAAAGACCGCGAAACATCACGCACCACCATCTCCCTCCGCAGTCCAACAAGCTCGCTCTCTTCCCATCCGACACCATCAGAGCAGAGGCAGATATGACGGTGATTGCGGTGGTGATCGCTGTATTTCCCCGTGTGCGAACCCCCACCGATCTAAAAATACACCAGGGATGCGATCGGCTGCCACGTCATGCTCCGGAACGACTTGACAGGTCAGTCGACGGGCCTTCAGCCGTCCCCTTCGCGACACACACCGCGACACAGAGATATATGTGTGTCTACGCACCTGTGTGTTTACACGCACAACTCCTAAGCAGGTGTGTGTGTGTGTGTTCGCTGCGCCCCCCCCCCCCCCCCCTTCCGCTCCGGTCCCACAGGTATGTAGCCGGCGGTGGCATGTTTCAGTGCACAGCGCAGCGCAGTAATATGCTCAGGGACCGCGTGTTAACACATTATTTGCATTAGAGGGGAGCCTGCTGTCCCCAGCTGGACGCAGCGCTCAACACTACCTGCGAGTTTGGCATAATCCCAGATTTGCTCTGGCAGGTGAGAAACTGCTTTCAGTGGGCCAGGCCGACTTCAGTCACCTTCCCTCCCTCTCTCTCTCTCTCTCTCTCCCTCCCTTCCTCCCTTCCCGCTCTTTCTTTCCCTGTCCTCTGTCCCCTTACATACAGTACGTCTCCCCTTTCTCTCCTTTCTCTTCCCTTCTCCCCTCTCTCCTTCTCTCATTCATTACACAACCTGAAGATGAGTCACTTTTGTTTTGTTTCATGCCAAACCTTTGCTAGTGAGCCGTGACACATTAGGCATGTCACCCTCAGAAGAGAAGTATCAAAGTCAAATATTCAAATGTGTCTGAACACGCTGTGGCCAAATGCCACAATATTGTCAGTTCATCATTATCATTTTGATAGGAGGAATGTGTGTGTGTGTGTGTGTGTACAGTACATTAATAGAGTGTGTCATGTGTTTGTCAGTACACAGCCTTATTTGTGTGTGTTTGGTACAGGCTTTTTACGCCAGTGTGTGTATCCACATGCGCGATGGAAGCCAATGACTTTGAACTTGAGAACTCCCCTAATCCAGTGCTTCCCAGTTTAGGAGCATGTAGCCGCGACACAGAAGCGCCGCTCATTAGAATTAGAGACATTAGTTACGACCAAAGGAACTCTATTTCACGCACATCTCCCCGCCCCGGCTAAATGAAGCTTTGCAAATCCTCCACAGCTTTTAATAGCTGCCACTAATATTACAGGTCACAAATGATCGCTCCCTCCGACTCAGATTTGGCTGATCAAACACGGGGCTAGATTATCAGTGTTATTTACGCTTGTATATCACTCTGGCATAAACACGCACTTATGGAAATGCGATCCCTCTACGGTAATGCACTTTATAATGATTTATGCTGCGACGATTCATCGAAAACGTGGTAACACAAGCCGCATCAGCCAACAACCCGATGTTATTTTTTCCACCAGCATTTTTTTTCCCCTTGTGTTTGCGACACAGACTGGGGAATTTTACTTGTAAATGCGTGTTGTTTGGCGCATTCGCATACATCTCCGGAATCACAAAGCTTGTGATTGGGAAACGGAGGTGCGGTTCTCACTATAGCATGATGGCTCCACGTGTACAAATCAATTATAAAGTCTGGAGTAAATAATATGACGCATGTCTAATTACCCAACAATCCAGGAGCTTTCGGGGGCCTTGCCAAGGAGAAAAGGAGCTAACGAATGTATTTCCCACACACACACACACACACACGCAGACACAAACACACACACGCACGCTCACACACATACGTAGAAAGACGCGCAAATCAAACAAACACATAGTCACAGGTACTCAATGTATCGACCAATTAAAATAAGGGATTACCATGTTGACTGCGTGTGTGCCTCTCTCGGTGTGTGTGTGTGCGCGTATGTGTGTGTGTGTGGGCACCGCTGCCACGCACGCACACAGGCAGGCAGGCAGGCAGGCAGGCAGGCAGGCAGGCCTCACATTGCCCACAGCTACTCGGTAAGGATTCTCGATAAGGAGAATTAGTCAAAACTTGGGAGCTGCCAGTCAGCGCCAATTAAACTTTAATCTTGGGCTGAAACAGGCACAAATAAATTAAACCCTTGTGAGCGGCAATGTGCGCTCCCCTGATAATGGGGGATTGAAGTCGTCTCGGAGCGAGGCTGCATGTTCCCCAGCTCAGCCATGGCAGGCAGCGGTGCAGGGGGAACAGGGGGTAAGGCTGGTGACAGAGTGAACTGGAAGGAACTCTCAAAGTTGTCTGTCTGGCTCTCACACACACACACACACACACACACACACACAGATACATAGGCACTGACACCCACACATATAGGAATGCATCACTTACCAGGACCAGTGTTTTTACATTTAATCATCTTAATGGACGCTGGACAGCAAAATAGTGCTGTAGTTGAATGTGTTTTTCTATATTCTCGTCTTGCATAGCCTATGAGTGAAAAGGGTGCATTTTAGTAAAAATTTTTTAAACTATATTGTAATATAAGTATGTCCAAGTCTGACAGATTCATACAAACTGCTCTTTTTCTTGCATTCACTGCACATACAGACCTAAAGGATGTATACACTCATAGATGGATGTGGGCATGCATATATCAGTAGAGATGCTCACGGACACACACACTGGCACACACACTTCTCTCCATGACCATCGCCTAAATGCATTGACTTTATTAAAAAATGCCAGCCAGCCATGCAATTGACCTCTGTAGGTCTAGCACTAGCAGCTTGGCTTTCAGGGTTTTTTCTTTTTTTTTTTTTTTTTTTTATAGAAAACTCTGCATAAACCCAGCGCAGTGATTGTAAATGTATTTGGACAATCTTGGGGTGGAATCATATTGGACCTTGCAGTGTGTGTTGGAATTTGATAACCAAACCATGCATGACGCTCCCAGTACCAAATGGAAATGATATTTTGAATTACGCTCAGGCATGGAAAACAGAGTACAAGTATCAACCAATATAATATTAATAATAAAAAAGATCTACCCTTCATATCAGCCAGAGGAAATACTTTTAATGTTGTGATATTCAAACGTATGGTTGTCTCCATGCACGCTGTGTAGAGGGGGATATTTCATTAATATTTTTTAATGAATTAGCACCCTTATCTCTGTTTCCTGTGCCCGACCTGTGCTAGCCTGGTGTTTAATTTCAAAGTAATTTTCTTGCTATATGAGCGTGCCGTTTATGTATTAATGTCATGGGCCTCGTCAGCCAGTGCCATGATTTATTCCAGAGTAGCGGTCACATACATCCTGATATCTTAAAAATAAGCCCCAGAGAAATGCTGTAATGAGAAAACAATAACATTAACAATATTAGCAACAATAATGAAAATAATTGCCGGTGAAGCAACAATGGTAATCACACATAGAGAAATACCTCAGTGTTTGACCGAATCGTACACAATTATCATGCATGTGTATATAATATAATTAATTCTATGTCTGTGCCTCTTAGCCCCGGGCGATCAGCATAGAATCAGTTTTGTATGTATAATAGATCAGAGCGCAGTTCATGAATAAAACAAACGTGGGGAGTATGCAGCAGTGACTGTGAATGTTTGTCTTTGGACAGCAGAATCAAAGTGAACATGTAATATTGTGATAATCCATACTTGATGAATTCAAGGGGCTGACTTGCCTTAGCTAAGTTCAGCTAATTTCCAGACATGGCTTGCCGCTGTAATTGAGTTTCCAATAACATTATGATTATTCCAGCCCACATGATAATTGAATTCAAGGTATTTTTTTCTTAACACTGCAATATTGTAGATGTGTGATTATTATGCATTTGCATGTAGATTTCAGTGCCTTCCTGAAACTCATCACTTTTCTCCTAACTGGATTTCCTATATTGTAGCATACATTTGGCTCATAACAAATGACGGGACCCCCTCTCGTTATGAGCACAGAGTCAATTATTCCAAAAGTTCTTTTTTATATCAATTTTATCCCAGATAATGGCATCGCAAAGAAGATTCCTCCCAAAAAAAAAAGTCTCAAAACATCGGCCCGGCTTCGACCTGTTTGTCATTCTCATTATATGTGAAAAGTGAATATTTTTACTGTTGAACTCATCAAATTCACATCACTGCCAACACTCCACCCGCGCTTCCAGTTTGATCCTGCTTAAGAAATGCTATCAAACTTAGACATCCTGGCCCCAATTCTCATCTGTTGCATAATGTAGGCTGTATAGGCAGGAGTGGCGCGGGTGTGAATGTAATTTTCATTAGGCTGATAGAGCCCCCACAGATTCAGCCTGTGCATGGGGGTACAGTAGGGGCACAAAGCAGGAGCCGGCTGCTGAATATGGGAGTACTGCAGCACTCATTTTCACAGGCACAATGCGCCAAATCCCCTTTCCTCACAGCTCTAGGTGAACTAGTTGGCGTCTTCTGTACCCCTGCATAAAATGAATTTTTGACAATGCAGCAGTCAATCGATGCATTCATACATGCGTAGCAGCATAAACCAAGCAGACCCCCCCCCTAACAAGCCCCAAGAAGTGGGAAATTATTTACCATATAGCCCTGCATCTAAAGCCTGCATCAGAATCACCCTGGAAAGCAAAAAAGGGTTTTTTTTAGTCTGATGCTGATCATCATCGTCAGCACAGACAGAGCGAGCGTCTACAGCGAGAAGTGGGTGGTGTTTTCAGCGTTAGCGTTAGCCGGTGGCTCCGAGCTGTGCTAGCTGTCACATCGGGGGGATGACTGGGCAACTCGTCGACGCTTTGAGCCACTGGGCACATGGTAGGCTGTGAATGGAAGCTCTATCCGTTCTCATCGTTGTCGGTAGCCACGGGGCCCGTGCAGCTAGGATGGCACCAGCCAAGACATTATGCCAGAGTTTAGCTGTTGTTTTGCATAAATGTTGAATCATGCCAGCGTCCCTTTTAGTGTGTAACAAGACAACAGCCTGCATTGATATTGATTTAATGCTCACTAATATTTCAGCTGTCCTGGGGGATTGATGCTGTCAAACATGATTTGATATTGTCTGCTAGATGTAAATACAGCCACATATAACTGAGAATTACACTTTGATGTTTGATTTCACTGCTTGGAAATATTGGGAAAATTGTATTGTTTTGTCCCAAAGTGAGATATCCACGATTTGAAAAAAGCAATGTCTACTGTAACAAAATTATTAATAGCATTATTGAAAGCCAAAATTAAAGCCAAGTATACTATATCTTTGGGATAACTGGTAAATTAAGTCCTTGGTTGACAAAATGATTACAATTTAACAGACTGGATCCTATACATTATGATACTGATACTGAATGATGAACATCATTTCTTACTTTTTTTTCTTTTTTTTGTGCTCAAAGTGGATATATAGCATTTTGGAAATGAACTGGATCCCTGGAGAGGGGGAAAAATGGGGAAAGGAAAGCCAGAAATAAGTAGGAAAGAAAGGTTGCAACAACTTTTAACAAAACATGACATGCGAATGAGGGCTGAGTCCTCATTTACATACGCTGACATTTTGCGGAGAATATTTCAACGTTAGGCTGAGCTGTAATGAACTCCTGCCAGGGAGCAGTCAAGGAATAATGTTTCCATAAAGGTAACCTGTCCACATCTCCTGCAGGAGAAGGATGTGGAGGAGGAAAAGAGACATTTTTTTTCTCTCCTTCTTCCTCCATGTTGGATGTTTGGCAACAAAGGGGTATTTTTCTTTCCGCTCGCTTCATCCGTCTTGGCCGATACTGATTTAGTGTATTTTTCCTCCCTTTTTACAGGCTAATTGCACACGGCGACGGTGAATTTGTTAGTGGTGACACCTTGGCTACCCATTGGGAATGCATCTCATTACCGGACACGATGTCCAGGAACATCAGATATTATTAGCTGTCATTAATCTGCCATATATAGTGGAGAGGGAGGGTGGGGGGTAGAGAAGGGCAACAGAGGACACAAAGAGACAAGTATGATGACTGGCAAGGGCTGGTGTGGTAAGGTCAAAGTTCACAAAGGTCAGCAAGAACACAGGTGGGCAAGGGGAGGTGAAGATGATTAAACATGATGTTTGGATGGAGGCTCACTAGTCACCAGTACAGCCAGCTGAAACATTGTTGGTTGTTTTTGTAACATGAAAATGTGAATTTTTCATCTCAAAATTAACTCATGTATTCTATTCTATTCTATTCTATTCTACTGAAAAACACTTTTTGTGATGTTAAACTCAAATATTCAATTTTTTAAGCTAAATTTAAGTCATAGTTGTATTCAAAATGATATATGTTTCATTAAATTTCCCTATTTCATGTAAGCATCTATGGACTTGCCTTGATGAAAGTCCCAGGCTTAGTGAATAACGTTTTTGTAAATAGATCAACTCTTGGGTTTGTTTTTGTCATGTTTCTAACTGGCTTTTTGTTCTCAAATCCCATTTGACTAAAATGAATATGACAACCTTAAACTAGATTTTCAGAAGAAATTCATTCTCTTTCACTGCGGACTGATTGTTGCCCAAAAGAGTGTGCTTTTTTTCCACACATATGTTTAATTTGATACAGCATCTTTGGCTGTTTTTCCTGCACAGCCCCGCCTGAAGACTGCTATATGCATAGTAGATAGGATTACACCTTCTAAGCAGATTTCGTCGTGGAAGGGTTAACACAGATCCCCCTGCTTTGCCGAACAAACAGGACACCATCTGAAGACACAGGAACTAACCGGGCTCTCATTAGGGGCTTTTTTTTTTTTCTTCTTTGGAGTGGGGGGGCTCTGTCCCGCTTTTTTTTTTGTGGAAGAAGCACGTTGCGGCCTCCTGCCGCGTCGCCTGGCTCTTTGAGCGAGGTGGAGTATATGGCCTAATGACTAAAAGTTCCTCTATAAAAAGTATACAGCGCAGCTCCCTGCAAATTGAGTTTCCTCTTTGTGCCAATTGAGGGTGGTTTATGTAGGCTGCGGGGAGTTCCTTTGAACTCTCATTCCAAAAAACTCCAGATTCCGGGGTCAACCCCCCTCCGCCGCCCCCTTCCTTCTTCTCTCCCACCACTGGTTGAGATGGAGGAAGAGGAGGCTTCTGTCTCAGACGCCCAAATTCATGCCACATTGCACAGAGCAGCCTCTCCAGACAGACTGAGAGAGGAAAACACATCTCAAAATGAGTTTAAGGTGGCATGAAGCAGGTGTTTCTCCCTCCTTTATTGGTAATAAATGAGTTTGTAAATTGGACTTTATTGGATTAAACTTTCTAACTGTGTTTGCATAAGGCCGAGGTAGAATAAAGTCATTAGACGGGGCAGCGCTTTCCTTATTTAAAGTGGCATCTTTATAGAAGGCCAATCAGGATGCCTTTGTTTCTTTACTAGAGAATTTGATAAGGCCCTAAATGTTACTAGCTTACACAGATGAAAGCCATAAAGGTCTGGACTTCAGGGATTTGACCAGGAAAACAAAAAGACAGGAAGAAAGTGGGAAAACTGTAATCTTCCCATTATAAAAGAATGGGAGTTGTACGTCTTGAAAAAAGAAAATCAGAATCTCCTCAATTTCCCATTTTGAGCACTGTTTGATAAGTAATTGACTTTGCCCAATTACCTTCTACTATTATAAGTATGTTAGACGTCAATTAACTACTTCATGAATTACTTAACTATAACTCCACATCATAGTGTACAAAAATCCACATAAAACTTTTCACTTATAAATGCTCTTTTTTTTTTTTTAAGGATAAAACAACTAGACATCAAGAAGGTCTGCTTGCAACTAAGAATTTGCCAAGAGGTACTTGCTGTCTTTCTTTTGTCCTCAGCTATCTTTATTGCCAAAAGCGAATGTTGGCGGCATCCCATGTGGAAGCAATGGGGGCCTGGATGCCCAACGCTCAGCCAAGTGGCAGCGATTGTTTTCGATGTCGGGGGCATGAAAGCTGGGCTCGTTCTACACTAATCAAAACCCCCAAAAAGGTCTCAGTATAAATCCCAAGACTTCTTCTTCTTCCTCTTTTTTTTTTTCCCCCACCCCACCATCTTCACAATTATGCACACACACTGCCATAAATCTAATGCGCTTTCATGATCTGTGGGAGCGGAGTACATAAAACGTGTTTGCCGGATTTGCATACAAACATACTTATTCTAAATCCCCCTCAGAAGTTGTAAATGATTGTCTTTTCCTGAAATACATCTCAGCAAATTGTATTTGGGCATGTTTATGAATCCTATTATGGCATGGGTTTTATCATATTTTGTGGACAGCGATGGCTTCTCATCGTAGCTGTTAAGAAGAGGGAGAGAGGGGCCTTGGGCGATAGATTTTGTCATTTGTTTCAGATGGGCGCTGGATTTCCCTTCATTGCTCCATGACAGGTCCACGGTAGCAAGATGGATCTCTGTTAAGTCCTCACAAGAGGAATAATTCAGTAACTACTGTCATGAGTGAAAGAGGCTGCATTCAGGCTTCATTTCAGTCTTGCATTCAACACATTTGAATGCATTAATTGGGTCCTATATGATGCAGTAACAACAGCAGAATCTCCCTTTGATTGTGGCCTTTTCAATTCTCCAGGTTTTTTTTTTTCCACTCCCTGCAAACACAGTGACATAATCGAGTCGAATGTTGCGTAATAAAGCCACAATAGACTAGTATTTATCAAGAGCTGGAAAGCTGCTGGGCAGGGAAGAGGAGGAACACTTTGTCAGCAGTGCCTGGGCCGCCAAAGAGATTATAATATCTCTATGTGCTGCGCCTCACAGTACCAACTGAGCAGCCAAGGGAAAGTGCTCATGGGTATGTGGAAGTAGAAAAGCCCCAGTGCTGACAACTGTCTCACCTTCCGCCAAGCTTAAGCAAATTACTAATTCGATATGTTTTAAACATTAGATAAAAATAGAAGAACTTTACCATATCTTTCAGGTGAGATTTTCAGATTTGAGGCTGTTCAATTCCTGGCAAAACAGTAAATCAAGCACACCTCAAATACTTCATGAAATCTTTTATCAGATATATTATTTGCCCCAGTTTGCCTGTGCAGGACCAGCTGGGCCTGCGTACTCCTGTCAGAATCAGTCATTAATTGGTGGGACAAGCTGCTGAGTGGGAGGGTCATAAACATTTCAAGAGTTATAAAACTTTCATTAAGTTCTCACGATATCGCGCCAGTGAATGACCCTCTTGCTCTCTCCCTCTCTTTTTTGTCCGGGTGGTGTTGAAGAGGGGAGCGATTGTGAACAAGCGGCCTCTTTGTGGCGGAGGGAGCCTTTTTCAAACTGTCTCGGCCTCTTGACTCGTCCTAAGCCAGAGATCAGAGCTTGGAAAGTGGCAAAACAAAGGACCGATTTAATGAGATTGTAAAACAGGCTGAGGAAAAGGAGGGGGGTAGCAAATAGCCAGACTGCCAGCTCTGGTCCATTTCAAAAGGTCTTTTCAGGATCCCCTCTAAGCCGTCTCAATATGAGCAAGAGAAAAAAAAAATCAAAGGACCCCAAATGCTCCAACACATTTTGACATGAGGAAGATGTGGATATTTGTCTGCTGTTTTCCACACAAAAGGGTCGCATTCCTGAAAAAATGTGTTCCACATTTAACTTGCCTGAAAGGTCTGTGTTTTTCCCTCAGGATTAAAATTTGATTTGATTTTTATTTCAGACTTAGGCTGTAAGATTTGATTTCAAGCTATGGGCATTTGCATCATAATTACTGTAATTTGAGTGTTATCGATAAGCGATTGTGATCAGTACATTTTAAATGATGTTGATTGAAAATAGATAAATCAATAGACAACAAAATCAATTACACTTAAAAACAAAAAAGAAAATCTTTGCAACAGCTTCAAGCCTCAGATGATTAGATTTGGGAAAGGGATAATTTGAGAGAGGCAAAAAAACAGTGGCCTGCGTTGTGATCTTTAAAAAAAAAATAAACCACCCAATTATGATAGTGGTAAGGCGTGACTGCTTGTTGTTTACACAAACCCCCCCTATAAATAGTATTGGCACACATCACAAAGGAAACAACATTCCCATTCATGTCCCTGGCTTTGGAGTTGCTCTTTCTAAGAAATGCCAGCGCCGCGTTTATCGCGATACATCTGTCACGTATCTTCTCCCCCAAAGATCTCTGTGGAATTAGACCATTTAACCCCTCCCCGATCATTATTAGAGGGGGGACAGAGAGGGAGAGAGGAGGGAGTGAGAGGAGGGGAGGGGAGGAGAGGAATGAAAACAAGCCAGAGTTGAGGAGATAACCATCAGGGTCCTAAACCCATTATCTGGCCCCTGTCCACTGTTGAGTGTCAGGAGTCACACCCAGGTCCCAGTTAGCCTGGAGCTGTTGACCCGACGGTCTCCGCTGACATTTCCATTCAGATGAATGGCTCTTCGCTGCATGCTAGGAAGTGTCCAGTTTGACCCTTACCTGCCCCAAGATTCCCTCCCTTATTAACTGGGCTGCAGCCCTCTGTCTAACCTGTATTCTATTGCCTATCACCCCCCCTGTGAGGCTCTGAAGGCAGAGCCGTCTTTAGTAATAATGGAGGACAAATGAAGCCAGCCGGCCCTAATGGTGGGAGCTTTTAATGACACTGGGCTTTTGTGCTCTTTTCATTGAGACAAGGAGTGAGAGATGAGGAGGAAAAGCGCCGCAGCGCTGCGACAGTAAAACTGTGGCGAGTGCCGTACCCTCGTTTTAAGGTTATAGGACACAGTTAAGTTCCTTCCGTGGCACAGGCAGGCGCGTCAGTAATGGGCTCGTCGGGGCACCGCGCCATACACAGCTGTTTCTTTTATGTTCTTTAATTTGCTCGGAGGAGAAAATAAAGTGTGCGAGTGTATCTTTAAGGAGGCCCGTGGACTTGAGAGACCAAATACCAAAAGGACCTTCATAGGTGCACTGTAGTTAACCAATGTAATTAGCAAGAACACAAGTAATCAGTCCAGGGAAGTGTGTCATTAAATGGCATCCCCCCATGATTAATTTGCCGCTCGTAACGACGAAATGAACCTTCTCTGTGTCCTTAATGACCCTGGTTAATCTTTTAAAGAAACAGGGAGGGAGGGAAGACGGAGCGAGAGAGAGAGAGAGAGCGTGAGAGAGACTAGATATCAGCTGCTGACATCAATAGAACTGCTTGCAGTTATGTAAGCTTTCAACCATACCCAAGCTGGACCACTGAAATGCTGTGGAGAGTGGTTAAGTAGCAACACACACACAAACACACACAGCCAGGCGACGATCTGTTCTGTTCTGTGGGATAAATCCCCCTTTAGAGCCTCAGTTAGAGAAAAGAAGCAGCACATGGCGCCCGGGATCTGACACTGTGTTCTCTAAAGTGGAGGTGGCGAGGAGATTAGAGCGCCTATTATATGCCCTGTTGCATTATTAAACCCACCCCTACGTAATTCATTATTCAGTGGAGTACATATTTGTCTTGGTGATGTTTTTTTTTTTTTTTAAATCTGAACCCATGATAAAGCAGAATTAACCATTTGAATTAATCATGGGAATTAACGCTTTGATACGGGGGGCCGGGGCCCTCGCGTCCGGCCAGCTGCACTGTCCGGGGCCCCGGCTGCTTAACACCAGAAGTGCCAAGCATATGCTAGTTGGGAGGAGGCGGGCGGAGAGAGGGAGGTCTGGGTGGGCAGGGAGGAGGTCCCCGCGGAGCCCTTCACAATGAAACACAATATCCTCCTCCTCAGACGCGTGCAATGACTTAAACACTCCATTGTATTAAATATGAATGAGGTTCCCCATTGTCCGGGCGCGGGCGAGCGGGGAGACAGTGTTGTCGATTAGCCACATGATTAAGCAGACGACACGGTAGGGGCCGCAGAGGTAAATAAAGGCCGCCTTCTGTCATTTCCTCGTCTCCCATGGGGCCCCCGCCGATGGCTCCTCACAAAACTTAGCGCGGTTAGAGCCAATTGACTGAAAAAGTGATAATGTATGGCCGTGAAAACAGCTGAGTGATAGAAGGGAGGGAGAGGGAGGGCAGATTAACAGGCTAGGAAGTGGATGTGAAGGAAGGAGGGAGACAGAGAAGGAGGGAGGGATAAAGTAGCGACAGGGAGGTGGAGAGAAGTATAGACGGGACGGCTAGAAGGAGACAGGGCAGGGAAAAAGAGGGAGGGAGAAAGTGAGGAAATGTGATGGGAGGGTGAGAGAGGGAGAAGGGGAGCAGAGGGTTGGGAGCTACAATAAGCAGAGCCTTTGATTAAACAGGCAGGATAATTCAGTCATGCTCCATGTCAGGTGTTTATTATCACATTGTACAATTTGCATGTGAAAAAGACGCGAGCGCTCGCCCCGCTCGGCCCTCTTCCCCGCCCTGTGATTGGCTGACGGGGCATCTGCGCTACACTGTTGCAAAGCCCCCCTGTTAGGAGTGCATGAACCCAGTCACGGCTATTCACACTGGGCCCAATATGTCAAACGGTTATTATTGGCAGCGTTAGCCAAGAAAACAAATAGAGGCGGAGAGGTTCATAATGAAAGGGAATAAATCGCTTTAATCAATTCTCCTCATTAATCAATTTAGGCCAATATGTCAAAAACACAATCTCAGCTGATGTTACTGAAGCCAAAACAGATTCACTCTAATTAAAATAGGATTCCTTAGAGGTTCTAATCATATGAGGATATCTTTGGTACTATATGCTGTTTCAGTTTGTATTTCATTTCTTTACTTTTTTTTTTTTCGTTTTAGTGGATACTCTTGAGATATCACCCATATACATATCATCATATTGTTTTTTAATTTTTTATCTGTGTTGTAAAAAACACTTTTAGGTGATAGACGATGTATACGACCTTTATTTTTTTTATGTATTTAGTTGTATGTAGTATTTGGTGTAGTTGCCTGTATTTAGTTTTTTAATGTATTTATGCGATAACTACATAAATACATTAATAAAAGCAGTAAAATATGTAAAACAAGGTGTGTTGCAGTCTCAAATAACTAATAAAAACAGTGAATAATTAGGATCGTTTTGAACCTTCCCCTGTATTCATTATGAGTGTTCCCTCTCTTACCTTGAATCCCCATGTGGCTGAAAAGCTCATCTATCGGTTTCTCCGTATTGCTGTAACTATGATCTCTCCTGCTTTAATGATATCAAGCAGCTAACCTTAGCCGGCTCTCCTGCCAGCCCCCCCCCCCACCCCCTCACCCGCCATCCCCCCACCTCCCCCACCCCGCCTCACCCCCCCCACCCCCCCACCCCCCACTCCTATCCCGTCGCGGGACATTCAGGTAACTAATCTGCCTTTAAATATGTCTCGAAGGAAACGCGGCTAATTAGTATCGGAATTTACTGCCTTCACTTTTATTGACTTGTCCTACTTCTCCGATAATTAACTAATGAGTAAAGTAATGAGCTATGTCGTTCAGTCATGCCGTTCAATTAGAGTGCAGAATCAATTATTGAAAATAGTTTTCTGATGCCAGCGCCTTGTATGGCGAGTGTGAGCGCGTGCAGACGGGGACAGGGCCGAGGTATCAGGCCCTTTGTCCAAAACCAGTGAACTTTTATTCCCTGATAGAAACTTTTGTTCTCTGATGGAAAAGCAGAGGCGATAGCTGCATAGTTTTTTTTACATCATATCTTGTTACATGATACCAGATTTTATAAATGGTGTCATTAATGTGTATTCTCCAAACTGGTAATGAAAAGTATACACCAGAGTACTGAAATACGTGTTCTTAAGAGTCTTTTGACCCAGCAAAGCCCAGCGGAAGCAGGAGGAGGTCTCTCAGTAAACAATGTGTCATGGAGGTATTTCCAAGCTTAACAAAAACATTGGGTTCATTATAGAAAATTAATTAGAGTATCACACTCCCAAGTGTTTTGGCTGATAATGAACTCTCTATCTTGTCAGGCCAATTTAGTCTGACGTTCTTTGATAATTATGTTTACATCAAAATCAATGCCCCTTGTGATGAAATGTTTTGGCATTTATTATGCAGTTCTATATTATTTGAAGGGAATCCAATAAATGTGTGCGAGAAATAATACTCATGGTTTGAATGTTTGGGTTTGGGATCTATAGCATATTAAGTGGTTATTAAAACTATAAGCGCAATGCTTTAGATCTCAGCTTTTTAAACGATTTCAGCCTGGACATAAACTGCATTTGTTCATGTTCTGAGACCCAGGCTCATAAAATTATAGTAGCTGTCTGAAACAGGATCCTAACATATGTTGGAGCCTGGTCTGCTTTAGACCTGTTTAAGGCCTGAAATTGAACTTGTTTTAAGTGTCTGGAGATGGTTGAATGGTTCAGTCTCTCGTCTCTGTAACAACACCGTCTCTCCTGTTTTAACTCCTCTATTTTGGCAATGTGTAATAAAAATGAAAAATACTAAAGGTGGTGGTGGCTGCCCACTCTCATTAAAAAAAAACTGAAATGACAAACTCAAACAAGTTTCATATTTCAATTCCTGACAAATTAAATATATATTGTGCAATTGAATTTGTCGCCCCAGCATATGGTGTTTAATACAGCTACTGTTTTATAGCAGCAACAACGAGCCTGGGAAAGGAAACCAGCATCAGTTAAGTAATATTATGAGAGGATTTAAAGCACTTGTGGGTCATGCCAGTACTGGTTGGTGTAACTGCAGTGGCGGAAACATGAATAAAGATTGTTGGACGAGCTCCCAGTTTTTCTTGGTGGCTGAGTCATTTTTTTTCTTCAACTCCCGTTGTTTTGCAATTCTCCTCAATTAAAAAAAAATGTCCACATGAAGGTACATGCATAATGTGGCTTATGCAACAGCCATGAGAGAGGTGTTTGTCTGTGCATGTGTGCTTGTGTGTAAGTGTGTGTGTGTGTGTGTGTGTGTGTGTAGCCTTGAACCCCCGCTCCACCCTTCCACCAGTGAGCTCCCACTGACCATAAAAACCTCTGCCGATAATTGAAGCATTAAACACGCCTATATTTTTTGCTTAATTAATAATTAATTTAATGAGAAGGAGAGGTAGTAAAAAAAAAAACACTAATTAATCTGGCTTTGCATCACAGGAGCGGTGTCAGGTTTTATCAAATTAAGGGGGAAAGAAGAGCGAAAAGCACATAGAGAGGAAGACAGAGAGGAAAAGAAATAATAAGGGGGGAGAAAGTCCTAGAGAGAGAGAGGGGGAGAGAGAGAGAGAGAGAGGTGGGGGGGGGGGGGGGGGGGGGAGATGAGAATCCCGCCACAGTGTTTTGGCGGTATCAATATTCTATTAATACCCACGATGCCAGAGGTCCCGGCTGGTATGCCAGTCAGTGCTGAGCCGATGTGACAGGCTCCCAGAAAGACGCTAAAGCCAAGGACATTAAATTCCCCCTGACAGCAACCTTGGAGACCGTCCCAGGCGCGCGTCGTCTTCGACTGCGGTAAATCAGAGAAATAAACTCAAAAGAACATAATGGAGTCGGCTCTCATCATTATTATGACAAGCTGGTTTATTTACTGTACAGTTGGCTCTCCTTCTGTTTGTGCGTGTGTGTGTGTGTGTGTGTGTGTGTGTGTGTGTGTGTGTGGGGTGCCTGCCTTGCTGAGCTCTAACAAGACAACCAGAGGTGACTGTCAACTGTCACAAACGCCGGTAAGCCAAAGTTGCCGTTGGACTGTACATGGAGTAAACCCAAGGGATTAGAAGGAAATCCACTCTAATTCTATGAGCAAACCACACTCATAAGCAGCAAATAGTCATACTGTGGTAAAATGCATTAAGCAAGTGCATTTTTGGTCTTGAATCACAGATTAAGGGAAAGGGAAAGTGAAACACACACAGCGGGGCGGCGCTTAGTGAAGTCCCTGGGCCAAATGTGGCCTTCCACAACATTATTCCTCTATTTTAATTCTGTCTGAAAATAGAAAGTTCCATTTAGTGTTTTTGATGCAATTCAGTGTATGTGTTGTGATTTTGAGATTTGCTGACATTATATTCATACTTCCATACATCAACTGATAAACACTACCAGTCAAAAGTTTGGACACACCTGATTGAATGTACTATGTTTTTCATTATCTCAAAAGCCATTTTGATCTGAAGTCTTATGCGTAAATGCTTGAAATTTGTTTCTTAGACAAATATAAATGAAGTTGATGCCTATGTATGAATTTCTTTCCAAAGCCTTTGTCTTTCCATCAAGGCAAAGGGTGGCTACTTTAAAGAATCTAAAATATAAGATAGTTTTGATTTGTTTAACACTTTTTTGGTCACTGCATAATTCCATTTGTGTTATTTCATAGTTTTGATGTCTTTACTATTATTCTAAAATGTGGAAAATAGTAAAAATATGTGTATGTCCAACAATGTATTTTAGTTTGCATGTTGCATTATTATTTTTTTGTCTATTGATGTAAAAAAAAAAAAAAAAAAACTACTGTATTATACTGCTAGCACTGAATGGGACAACACAGGTTTAACCTCTGGCCGTTTTCCCACAAAGTACAGATCTGAAGTGACACGTCTCCGTATAATTCCTCATGCAGCGTATGTTGATAATGTGCTGTATGGTTTGGGAGACGGGGATAACCCACAGACCCCACTGCCAGCTAGGTATTTGTTCTTCCGATTACATCCACGACCGAGAAATAAAACAACAGCTTATGGCACTGCAGACAGCCTGAAGCGAGCTAACTGGGGGCCTTCTATCATCCTTTTCTTCTAACCCTGCACCCCCCCCTCCCTCCCTTTTGGAAGCCTTGGCCAAACCTTATCATCCCATTTGAATAGTATTACCGACACGCCGGCCAGGGGAGCGGGAGATGTCATGAAATATTTTATTGATTTTTTTTTTTTTTTTTTACCTAGTTGTCGTCATACATTAATATCACCAAACACTGTACAGCTCCTGTGTTTAGCGTGGCTTTTGTGGAACGTGTCACACTTTTTTTTTTTTTCGACCCCCCCCTCCCCCCCACCTAATATGTCGTAACACATTCCGGTGACGTTATCTTTCTGGTACAGCGTGACTGATCCTTCTGCGTCTTGTCAGGCTTCTCAGAGAAAGGCCTTTTTGACATGCAGAGCCGCGCTGCAGCAGGATTTGACGTGGCGTGATGAATAGTCGACTTTTACCGTGGGTGACCTCCCAGCCCTAACCAAGGACTGTGGCACAGTGGGTGTGTACTGGTGTGTGTTGGGAGTGTGAGATGAAGGTGTAAGCCTGCATATGGGCATGTGCGTGTGTGTTTTTGTGTGTAGCTGTTGGCAAGGGCATGCATGTGTGTGTAGGGAGTCATGCATGGATATGGATGCATGCAGACCCGCCTGTGTGTGTGTGTGTGTGTGTGTGTGAGCAGTGATGTTTTACAATGACAGATTCACACCTTCATGAGACAGCCCCAATGTCCACACGCTTAGGCTGTTGTCCCCATTCCCCCTTCTCTGATCCCCGCTTCTTCACTTCAGCCAGCCTGGCGTGAGCAGGTGACAGGCTCTCTGGAGGTGTGAGTGTGTGTGTGTGTATGTGTTTACCTTCAGCTCTGGTCACACACACTCTGTCGGGTGTCACTCACCGGGACTAGAGAGAGATTGAGCTGTGTGTGGAAGGATCATAGTGTGTGTGAGACAAAAAAGAGAGAGAGAGAGAATTCCCGTATTTATGTAGTCTCTTTATTAGTCAATTTGTCTGCACATATACACACATAGAATTATACAGGTTGCACGTTCATGCATATGCTCAACAAGTGTGTGTGTGTGTGTGTGTGTGTGTGAGTGAGTGTTTTGCGCAGGTTTGTTTACTTCTTTAGAGGGCATGGCTCGGTCACAGCTGGTGTCGGCACACACTTCCTGTCTCTGTCTGTCTCCAGCATCACCACCCCTCTCTCTCTCTCACACACACACACACACACACACCACCAACCACCAGCACCATTACAAACACACACAGGCATGCGCAGAATAAAAATCACGCACACAGAGTTATATACACACACTGCACATTTACCCTATACAATACTAGCAACCCCCCCCCCCCCCCCCCCAAAAAAAAACAAAACTCAGCAAAACCTCCTGACACAAAGAGGCACCAACGAGGAAGTCAGCACAAAAAAAAAAAAATCGGAGCGGGTCAGCATATGTCCAGTCAGCGCACGACACCTCGCAAGACAACTGTCCCAACCAAGCAGATTGGGTCACTCCCACTGCTGCGGCATGGTGTGGCGTGTATTTGTGTGTGTGTGTGTGTGTGTGTGTGTGTGTGTGTGTACTTTCCCGTGTCACGTACAATACTACACAAGTGGAGATGGGGCAGAATAGCAGGATAGCTGCATGGGCAGATTTGGGTGTTGCCCCCGGGTTTGTTCTCAAGTCTCCATAAGTAGTGACATGACAGGCCTTGGACCCACATTTCTGGGGCTTCATTATACTGCAGGTCCAGGTAATGAGGTCAGAGGGATGTACGGATTTTTATCACAAACCAGGAGCTTCTTTAATTCGTCCAAGAAGCCCTTGCCTCTGTAGTTTGGTTTTTAGTACTATTTGTAAACCTTGTAGACATATTACAGGGAAATGATGCTTCTTATATCTTAACAACCAAGTGCTTTTTGAATGGAGTGAAAGGACCAAATCTATTTCTAATCTATTCTAACACCCTAAATACCGCCTGATGTGCCGCTTTCATAAACTGCTGTATGCAACTTCAGTATGTTTCTTTGTCCTGCACAAACCTACAGTAATAGCTAATTGTAATTTACAGCTGAGAGGCTTAGAGAATCTTTCCTGGGACCAAGGGAATGAGAAAATCAGTCAGAGAAAATCATCTTACTTAAAAACAATTTTTGGAAATTTTGTAGTCTGATTCAATATAGTTTTCAGTGGCACAGTGAAAACATAATGTCACACACTGCAGCATTCTGCATTCATGGATGGGGCTCACTATTTGTTGTTTGTGTTCTGCCCTCCGCCACAGCCACTGATCCATCCAAAAGTTAATCACTCCAAACAGCATTACAATTAGTGCAGTTTGGAGTCAAACATCCATCTCCTGGTCTATCTATCACAGTTTTTTCTCTATGTGGTAATATTCCCCAATTAAAGCATTATTGTAGCCTACTTCATCAAGGGCTAAAGTAATCAAGATTAATCTCAGTGAGCTGACACGCGCTGTTTGCTAAGGAACACACAGAACAATTGCTCTGGGCGAGCATCATTAGGAAATGCAATAAAATTAGGCAAACTGATTATATTTCAGAACTAGGGAGCAAAATAAAAACACAATTTGGGGAGGGCTCCAATTATGGCGGCTGTGCCTGCTTGTTTGAGCGTCAGCCATTAAACCACGTTACTATTGTAATAGTTGGGCACAAGTTTGTGTGTGTCTGTTTGTGTGTGCACGCGCTTGTGTGTGTGTGTGTGTGTGTGTATGTGTGTTTACATGAGTGGATACAAGCATGCATGTATGTGTGTATGGGTGCTTAGGAATGTGTGTTCTTGTGCATGTGTACATCTTTGCCTGCATGCATATGATGGGCATGCGTATATTTATTGCGTATATTTATTTGTGTTTGCGGGTGGGTGTGTTTGTGTGTGTGTGTGTGTGTGTGTTGGTGGGAGGAGGGTCGGTGTTGGTGTTGGTGGTGGGGGGGGGGGGAGCAGCCTGTAGCCACATACACAGGCTCCCAGCCAGCTATTGACACTAACTTGGTCTTAGCCAAGGGCTGCAGCAGCCATTTTGGGCTGTGTTGTCAATTGGTATCTAATAGGGGTTAAGTGTTTTGAATTCTGTCTTTTGAGGGAAAAAAATGCCACCGGAAGGCAAGTTTTCATTTAATTATAGCTCAGATGGGAGATGGAATATATGTGTTGTATACTATGTGTGTTTGGTGTGTATTTTGTGTGTGTGTGTGTGTGCGAGTGTGTGTGTGTGTGTGTGTGTGTGTGCGTGTCCCTGCAAACACACAAGTCTGTATACAAGCATTGTGAGATTCCCTTTCTGCATCTGCATCTGCATGCGTGCGTGCGTGTGTGTGTGCACATAAGTGTGTATCCTATAGGTATGTGTGTTTATTTATTTGTGCCTGCCTTCAATAGCGAGGTATACCGGGGCAATCTATTTATGTCATTCATGGCCACTCAGTAGTGAACAATACTCTGAAACACACACTGCGATTTGCCGGTTAGCAGTGAAACCGTTTTAAATGCTTATTAATCTTGCCTGGGGCCAAACTCTTCCTCCTCCTTCCCCAAAATGGGAAAATGAATGAAAATACATGGAAATATGAAAAATACCTTATCTTATCACCGTGCGGAGGTAATATTGTGTGATCCCTCTCTGAAATAGCTCTGAACATTCCATGAATATATTTTGAATATTCCCTTCGCCTGTGTTTGAATTGATGTACAGCGGGGCGTATATGCATTCATGTCTCCTGTCCAACGCCACGCATCGCCCACATCACAACGCTTTCCCAATCAACTCTGACAAGAGGGGCCACTTTCCATTCATTTAGATTGGATGAAGGAATAAAATGAAACCGCCTTATTGTTTTTTGTTTTTTTTTGTTGTCAACATAAATGTCCTCAGCTCTCTCCTCTCCCTCCGACATTAAACTGTTCCTGGTGATAGATAGAAGCTAAGCTGAATTGACTGACATGGGCGATAGCAGGCAGAACGGAGGTATTTCTGCAGTCAAGCCCCCGTCTCCCTCAGGTGTGGTCCCTATCACGCCTGCTGTGTGTGTGTGTGTGTGTGTGTGTGTGTGTGTGTGTGTGTGTGTGTGTGGGTGTGTGTGTGTGTGAGAGAGGGAGAGAGAAAGACAGAGAGAGACCTGAACTAATAGGAGGTTTACCCACCGCACCATGGCCTTTGGTTGAAAGAAAGAAACAAAGAAACAAAGAAAAAAGTGACAGAAAGAGGTGAGAGAGAGAAAAATGAAGGGAGGGTGAGGGAGATAGAGAGATAGGAGTGACTGAGGGAGAAGTCAGATACTTGCTCATATTTTGGTGCAGTTTTTTACCTGGCTATGTGCTGAAATGTCTTTTTTTTATCTCACGGTTTTATCATGATGTACCTTTTCAACTAAACACTATAGTGATGCTCACATATTTCAGATGACTTGTCAGCTGCCATGTGAGTACTTAAAGATATATAAAAAGATATATACAGTATGGAGAGCGAGGGAAAGAGGGTGAAGTAGAGAGAGGGGAATGGATTGGAGCCATGGGGTTGTGGGCTTCCTTTTCCAGTTCCCATCCCTCAGAGAAGACAAGTAACTAGCAGCTACCTCAGAGTCAAATAACCTCCATCCACTCTCACAGGTAGCTTCTGTCTCCCTTCACTGCAGGTGAAAAGGGCAACAAGTTATTGGCCTCATAATTAGTATAATCGCAATATATCATATAACAGAAGATCTCTTCCCTGCTCTCAGATTCAGGACTTTTCCCCTCGCAACAAGTGAGAGATGCAAAAATTTATTTTTTTGTTTCATCTCTAGTTTCATCTCTGACTCCCTGGTTGTTATTGTAGCTAGATTATAGCATAAAGTGTAATTATAAGCCAGAATTTAACAAGTAGTTCTTAAAGTTAGGGTATCAATTAAAATATGAGTGATTTTTTACACGGATGCACTCTGATTGGTCAGACTTTTACCTACAGAATGGTTACAATTTAGATACTGTAATGATAATATATTTTATTGATCCCCATGAGGAAATGCCCCCCTCCACATGGAGGTCAGAGGTCAGGCTCAGCAGCAGAGCAGCATCACTGAGGCTGGTAGGAATTCAGTGTCTTGCTCAAGGACAAAAGTAGTAGTAAAGTTCATTTTAAATGTTAGAATTTCCTTCACCTACAGGAAATTGTTGAAAATAAACATATTTGAAATCAGATGTATAATCGGGTCTAATAAAATAACATTTTGTAAGTTCATGTGGAAGGGCACAGGCTTCATAATAGAGTGCCATAGCTGTTTAGCTATTTATTGGGGTCAGTATTGTATTGCCAGGCCCCAGATGGAGGAGAACTCACCGGATCAATACAATAAGACACACATATGCCACTATGTGATATTCATTGTTCTGAAAACATAATCAATGTGCTCATAAAAAATCAGGATGGCCTCTCTGCTGCTCCCTGACCCTCTTGCTTCTGATTAACCTTGTTCACATTGCGCCGCTGACCTGTGCCTATAGATATTATGAATTATAAATGCGCTTCATTATCATAGTCCAGTCGTTAAGGGATATTCTCCCCTGCATGGAATCCTTCTCTTTTCTCTCCCAACTGAGATGATTTTCCTCCTCGTTGTTTTTCCTGGGTTATCATAAGCAATTTAAAAAAAAAAAAACTCTTTATCTGCCTCTGTGCACTCTATGCATAGAGATGGGACCGATCCGATCCAATATCGGTATCGGGTGCCGATACTGACGTAATTCACTCATCGGATATCGGACTGACGACGTCGATCCACGTACCGATCCAGATTCCATTCCATAGCTTGCGCTAGACCATGAACCCGCCATACCATAAGACAGTGCTTAGTAGTAGTAGTGAGCTAGTAACGTTAGCAGTCAGCTAACTCAACAACATGTCCTTAGTTTAGAGATATTTTAGTCTTCAATTACATAGAGGTGTCCATGTTGCCGTGTTATCGCTGCATTTGCTCTCTCTCTCCCTCTCTCACTCTCTCTCTGTTTGTGATGCTGGAGGCCGCTACCAATACTAGTAGTATTGGTAGAGTTAACACATAGCAACACAGTCGTAGTTTTACGCATTTACACAAAACATTTCAGTGAAAATAAAAAGACAAGAGACATATATTCTTGGCAATTAAATGTATATTTATTAATGTACTTTTCACGAATGAATTGTTTGTCACCTGTCTTCTGTGCTGCACTGGACGATCCTCTGTTTTAGACCAGGAAAACCCGAGGCGGAGCGTTCCACTTCCTTTTCTGGAGGGGGTTTCCGGGGGATCAAGTGTGGTAAAGTGGCAGGGGTATTTAATTGTGGGTTTGTTGAAAAGTTATATTAATACTTTTGAGTGGATCAATTGTTTTGGAAATGTCTAATGACCTTTATTAATTGTTGAATTTAATATTGTGGAATATTATGAACCAGGTAACTAATGCTATGAGATAATTGATTACCAAATACTAATTGATGTCTCTTAGTAGGAGCCAGCTACTATATAAAGGTGGAGGCTGGAGCTCCTTGGGGAGAGTATACCAGACCGTGCTGGCAGAAGCAGGCCAGATCGCTGTCGTCTGCAGAGGGCCCTTATCTAAAGGAGCATTGCCTATAGTGCAGATTTGATTCATAAGTATATCCTTTTTTGCCTTGTATATTTCTCTTTGTTTTGTCTACTTTTTGCAAGTTGTATTTTTTTCCTTTTTTCTTCAACTGGCCAAATTTTTGTCTGTATATTCAAGAAAAAAGAGCTCTGGTATCGGAATCAGTATTGGTATCGGCAGATATCCAAATTTAGGTATCGGAATCGGATTGGAACTGAAAAAAAGTGGATCGGTGCATCTCTATCTATGCATTGCCTCTAAGCACTGCCTCGTAGCACCTATGTCCTGTTGGACCTGAACTTAGCTTTATGACACTTACTCTCGTTCTCTCCTGACTAGAACCTTGCTTGTGTTGTTTTAAAATCTCATGTGTACGTCGCTTTGGATAAAAGCGTCTGCCAAATGGGAAATTGAAATTGTAATTGTCCTCACCCCCCCACCCCACCCCCCTCTCTCTCCCTCTCTATTCTCCCCTTTTGCATATTCCCATACCTCCGTGGATAGGGGGATAGGAAAAGAAGCGAGAAGGAGAGAAATAGTTAACAAACTCTGCAAATGATTGATGGGCTAATTTCAAGCCCTGAATAAAGCAGTTTCCTAAGTCTGTTGATTCTCCATTTATTAGGTAATAGAAACATTTATCAAAAAAGTCACATTTTTTGCTTAAGCAATAATTGCATTTTTAAGCCCTCATTAGGCCTCCCATGCATACATAATCCAATTGAATAAATATAGTGTTGGAGTGAAAAATTAATACCCTTCCTATGGTAAACTGAAAGTTGGAGATTCTGCAGGGTGGCTCCTGTTTGCATGGATCAGAACAGAGAGAAACACTTTGATGTGTACAGGTAGAAATAATATTTCAGCACTTCTGAATACTTTGTGGCTTTCAATGGCCTGGGCAATAAACTCACTTACTGCATGTAGCCTATTTTGTCTAAGAGAATACTCAATATAATGTATTTCTCTTTATTGCTCAAGGCAATCTGTCTTCTTCCTTGGTTGCTGTGGTCAGAGAGCAGGGATGTATAGTAGTGGAGGGTAAACCTACCCAAACTCAGTTTACCCACATTTTTATCTGCAGAATAGAGTTGACCCACTGTTGTAGACTGACATACATCTATGTGACCTAAATTCATAGTGTACGGCATAGTAAGTAGTATCAAACTGACGTAACCCAGCATTTGAATTGAATAGATGTTGATACGCCCTGCACCACCATTGACAACCCATGTAAATATGAGGTGATGATGTCCACAGTCGTCCATAGCTGCTACCTGCATCGTTTTGTGAAATCAGGATCTAAATATATTTCTTATATCAGTTCAAAACTGTTACCACTTCTTTAACATGATTTTTTGCTGGGCCATAATACCATATTCTTAAAATTTTATATTCATTTGGGTTGACGTTGAACTTGCCTCCTTCTGCACGTTGCCGTACATCAAATACTTGCTGGGATATGAGGATAGGGTCCTTTAAGAGGGAAAAAAACATAAATTAATGCTTTTATGACAATAATTGTTTTTGTTTATATGATGTTTGTTTGCCTGATGATGATCACCAACTGGAGGTCATAGTTTACCCACCTTTTCATTTACCACAGCATCACTGGGTTGGAGTAGCTGCATTGTGCACAATGTGAATCAGGGTTTTCACTTTTGCTTCGCCTGGGCATGGACGGAGGTTTTCTACACTAACTCCTCGCAGCCTACTGTAGCTTTAGCCTTTTGCGTATGTAGCCACATCAAAACAGCAGTCATGTCTTGTTACCTGGCAACGGTCCCACTAGCCGGCTAAGGCTCCTGTTCCAGCAGAGAGAGCCAGTTTTAATCACCTAGCAAATTTCCAGCGCTGAAAACAGACAGGGCCTCAGCTTAATCTTGTTAGCACGATGAGGCCGTTTTCAGATATCATTGCTAATCAAATCATCCCAAAGGCTTTGAGCCCGAGGTTTTTTTTTGGTTGGGGAGGTGGTGGCAGTGGCGGCGGATGCAGCGGATGTGTGTGTGCGAGGAGGGGGAGGTGAGGAAGCGGGTGTTTGTGTGTGTGTGTGCGTGTGTATATTCGCAGGGTGGGGGGTGTTTGCGGTTTACAAAACAAACCAACGTGTAGAAAATGCTGAAGAGAGGGGGCAAAGTCGAGTGGAATTCTAATGACCGTATTCCCATGTTTTAAGCACACTAGCACATATACATGCACACTTAAGACACACTTATACACACACATACAGTATATACCCTCTTACACATACTCAGCACTGTAACCAACACACCCCCCACCCACCCGCCCTCCCCGCCAAACTCCTTCTTTTGGTCGTGAGCTCTCACTTCAATTTGAAAGGCTCCTCCACTTCTCCCAGTAGATAACCTGGGTTTTTTTTTTTTTTTTTTTTTTCATAGCCCAGAGCCACTCGCCAGCACCCAGAGAGACTCCCCAACCCAGGGCCCAGGAGAGCCCGCACAACAGAGAGAAAAGGAGAACAAAGCCAACCTGCAAAGTCTTAAAAAGTTAAAACGTGTACTTTGATAGCCCCGGCCTACCTATTGCGGCGGCGCTGATCCGACCCCAGGGAGACTGACAGCACCGCAGAGAAAGAGGGAATACAGAGGAGAAGGAGAAGAAGAAGTGGGCCACGGCAAACCCCAAACTCTTCTCTTCTTCTATTTTCCATATCTACACGCACACACACACACACGCGCGCTGGAGTTTGATATATGCAGAGCTGATGGTTTTGCTGCTGTGTTCCAATGCAGCAAGTGTATTGGAATAATACCATACTTTGCTGTAGTCCAACTAGTCTCTGCATTAGCATATCTATCTTTGAACAGTACAGTGAGTGAGAGACAGGAGCCTGGAAATACTGTATACTGTACAAAACACAACACTTAAATGATAGTGATTGTACCAGGGGATTTGCACTATACTTGCTGGCACAACTTGAATTTCCTTTTACAAATCTCCCAGAGCGCATTGATATTGTGTAGTGACATAAGCACATGCCTTACATTTCAAATCCTTATATTTCTTAGATGTGTGCATATAGGTTGCTGTTGAATATCTCAAGTTCAAGGATTTGGAGCATTGATGCTACTATTATGGAGAATACTATCCCACTACTATATACAATAGGTTTTTCAGCTGGCTGACAGAGAGTCATGGTATTTTCCTCGCTCTCCTGTGCAAAACTGTTATGGAAAAATGTATCTCCTAATTCATATTTAACTTAAACTTCTGACCTGGACTCAAATGGCAAATGTATTTTCACACGAAGAGACTCTTGTCATGCAGGAACCCATTAGCCTGTGACCCATTCTGGCTCCTGACCCACAGTGATAATCCAAGTGCTAAAACATGACAGAAAATTTTATCAAATCCTTCTAATTTGCAGTACAGCTGCAGCTGTTTAAATCACGCTAAATCAAGCCTCAAACAACTCTCCAAACAGTTGAGAAATCTTTCTGCCATATAGCTGACCTGTGCAATGATGCAGTGCACTGCTTTATGCATTTTTATAAGATACAATGAAGTGTTTTTTTCCAAAATGAGATAAACTCCATTTGGAAAGAAAAATTATGTCTTTTTTTTAAGATTGATTTTAGGCTTTATTGACAGAGAGAGAGAGGGGAGGACATGCAGCAAATGACCACAGCCCAGATTCGAACCCAGGTCACTGCGGGAGGAACTGAGTTTTATGTGGTATGTGCTCTACTCGGTGAGCCACTAGGGCACCCCCAGAAAAATGATGTCTACAAAATTATTGCTGGCATGAAAGTAAAGCAAACTGGGGGCCACTATTAGTTAGCCATCCAAAGACCTTTGCTGATGAAATAGTTACATAATGGGGATGAGGATACACTTATCTGTGCTTTGGAAATATTGACTGATGAATTTCAGGTGCCATTTATTTTCCCAAAATACAGTACAGTACAGTGTAAAGTAAAGTGTTTTGTAATGGAGACTTTTAAATGTCATCATACTTCTATTTGGATAAATTGGTGGGTTTGAATTGATCATCATTTATGATTTTCCATGAATAACCCAATTAAAGAAATTCCCACATTGAGGTCTCATTATTGCTAAGGGATGACTCACCATCAAATGTGGCAATGTATTGCCCACACTGTGGCAATTTATTGCCCTACTAAACCTGTTGTTGGCCCTAAAATCATTGACCTTAAGTGTCAGAAAACCTTGCTTGATGAGTGTCAGTGGTGATGATAAGCTTGGAGCGTTGTCCCCTTACAATAGCAGGGGGTGAATAACATGATTGTGCGTGGATATCCTCGCACACACACACGCACACACACACACACACACACACACACACACAGGCCTCCTCCTCCTCCCTGTTATTAAATTTGCCTGTTAATTTTCTCTAAGGGTTTGGTGTAATTAATGGACCAGTTTAGAACGGCCGGCGAGGCCCAAGCCGCCGTCACTATCCCCGTCCCTCCGGTCAGTCATGAAGGGCCCTCCAGGGGCCCGCTGGGGTCCCCTCAGCCCGGGCGCCAGGCCCTGTCAGTCAGACACCCACCCTGGGACCGGGCCTGTCCATCAGGAATGGAGTGATGGAAAGATGGAGGCAGGGAGGGACGGTACGGTTGGCTACGGCTGTATTCCCCCCCAGTGGCTGTGATTGTGCTCATTACTGCCCATTTACATTTCATCAGCAGGCTAGCTAGCCCGGCGCTGTTAGCACCACCGACTCATTAGCACCGAGGGGGGAGGGAAGGCGGGGAGGGAGGGAGGAAGAGCGAGGTGTGCAAAGGCCTCAGGCATCCAGGATCCAAAATACACTAGAGGGGGGCCTCAGAAAAAGAGCAGAGAAAGAGGCAGCCAGACAGAAACACACATGAAAGAGAGAGAGAAAGAGAGAGCAGCCATTGTGCCTGTGCCTGATCAGATAAAATACAGAGAGGGAAGGAGGAGGGATTTAAATCGATATGTAATAATGTCCAGTGGCGTCTCTGGCCATGCCCTTTCCTGGATGAGTGAGAGCATGAGAGTCTCTGTCAAGGGATGGTAGGTTGCATTTACACAGGCACAAAAGATCTGATTATTAACTCTTTGTGGTGCACATCTGATCCTCCCATGCCTGTCTAAACAGAAAACAAATACATACCTGTGCTCTACTGTTCAGACAGCAGTGAAAAAGTCAAGTCGGTGTCACAATGTTAAAAATCAGATTTTCTGCTTATGTGGAAATGTCACACGATGTCCCAGACCGATTAGAAGGAAATGTGGTTTCAAATATTTGAACTCCTTGCCAGACACTTTAACAATGCTCATAAATCAAACACTCCTTTTTTATCCAGCACTTCACTTCCTGGGCCTTCACCTGCCTGATCTGTTTCCGGATTGCATCCTAACATAGGATCGTCTTTGTTCCATTGACTTCAAATGAAAATAAGGTGACTTCATGCTAATGGTGTGGGAAGTCAGGCCCAGTCTGCCACAAACAATGTCTGGTGAATCCAACTGTAGGATGGTGAAGAGAGAGTAGTTATGAATCATAGCAGGCTAGAAGATCTTAAAGGTGCTACATGTAGAATTTTGTGTTTATCAAAATTAAGGCCACATGTCCCATAAACCCTGTAACCCTGTTGCAAAGAGGGCATTGCTACCCCTCCCTGGCATCGCTCCACATGCATTTATTTTGAAGAACAAGAAGAAGAGCTGATAACAGCCATTGGTAACAGTCAATATGCATTCTGACCAGGTAAGCTAACGTGTTGCAGTTAGAATAGCGGAACTAGAATAAAGTTTGTATTACCTTCAAAGTAAACCAGTTCCTTTCTGTGCCATAAAGCAATCTCCTTTTGTGCTGTAAAGCAATCCTGCAGAATTCTTGCAACGTCCGACCCAGTAACACACAATGTAAAACGCAGTGCAAAGGCTGCCAATCTTCTCAGCAATGGTCTTGTATGTTTACAGAAATTAATACCTCAAAATTAAATTAACATCTTTAATTAGTTATGATTAAACCACCTTTAGTGAGTAATGAATAAAATATATCAATTTATATTTATATAAAACCATGCAGTGAGAGAAGAGGGTGCATTTAATGAGCCACATGCTTTTAAATTTCACTGTATCATTCATATACATACAGCCAAATCAGTCATGTTGCTGCTTCTCTGCCCTTGGTGCACGGATACTGATTGTCCAACACGCATCCAACTGTACTAACGTTTCTGTTCACCAAGCAGCAGAGACTGATGCTCACACTCTGTGCTGGTGCAGAGAGAGAGAGGCCCTCGGTGTCCGGCCTCACCAGTCACCCTGCAGTCACACCACAGAGTGGGTGGGAGGGGGTGGGCGTGGGGGGCCAGAGATGCCCTACGTCCAGCCTCAACTATCAAACTGCAGAGAGAGAGTGAGAGAGAGAGAGAGAGAACGAGAGAGAGAGGCAGAGGATATATGTAGTGATATGAGATTAAATACAGTATGCCTGCCCTCTTCTGGTCACCACCACCATCATCCACACTGACAGTCCCCACTGGGGGGGAGGGAGGGGGTGGGTTGGTGTGTGTGTGTGTGTGTGTGTGGGGGGGGGGGGGGGGGAGGTAGAAAAAATAGAAGGGCAGAGGTGTAGGCGAGGAAAGGAGACAAGGGCAGAGGACGAGGTGGAGGAAGAGAGAGAGAAGAGGAAGAGGTAAGGAGGAGGGAAGGAGGGAGAAGGAGAAGAGAGTAATGTTAAAGAACTGACGTGCATAGGCCAGCTCCTGTTGACACAGCAGACCAAAACAGAATACACATATTTATACGAAGAACATTATAATGACAAGGAGGTAATCAATTTTAGCAATTTGCATTACTATTATTATTATTATCTTTTCTAATCCTCATCATAACAATTAAAAACATTGTTTTTTTGTTTGTGCAGTGGTATTCCCGTCATATCCATGAGGAAATTATAATTCCATGTAATGCACCTCATTTACTGTTAATATTAATCCAATATCGTATGAAATGACATTTTCAAGTGACTAAAAACTCCATGATATTCAAAATGTAATTAAACAGTGCTGCCATATCCTGCTATTTCCATGATTATTAAACCAATGGCTTGATTACGCGGAGAAAGAAAATAACAAAATGGAAATGGTTTGCCACTGTTTCTTGACTGACAGCGTTGTTTCTAATCTCATTAGCGACAGGAAATTGACTGCAAATGATGAGCGCACATTCCTAATATTACTAATTTACTTTAGCACACCGGGTGTTTCTTCAGCGGCCGGTGTGTGTTTGTTAGCCATAATTGCCACGGCTCTGACAAAAGGACAAAAGGTGTGTGTATATGCGTGCATGTGTGTGTGTGTGTGTGTGTGTGTATGGGTTTGCGTGTGCATGTGTGTGTGTGTTAGTTTTTCTGTGTATGCGTTTGAACGTCTTGTGTGTCTGTGTATGTGTTTGTGTGAACGTGTGTGGTTTCACGCATGCATACTTGAGTGTATACATGTGTGTGTGTGTGTGTCCTCCTGGGGCCCACCTCTGCCTCTAGGTGCTGTAGGGGCAGGTGTGTAGCCAACAGGCAGGAGTGATGGCTAGTTAGCCAACTCAGAGGTGAGAGGTTTAGTCTTAGAAGAGCTAGTTAGTGGTAGGCAGGATTAAGCTCTTTGTGTCAATAGCAGATGACTCCTCATTCTTCTGTGCTGGCTCAGGTTCGGTCTGAAAAATTCAAAAATTGGTCCCACTGAGGTACATGTATTTGGTGGTTATATCAAGGCCTTGGGCAACAATTTGAGGCAATATAGATGGGCAATTTTGTCAGCAACTATGAGTAACAGTTTTATTCTAATAATGTTTCTTAAAACCCGCTACATTATCCGCAATGAATTTGTCCAATTTGCCATTCCTCATCCCTGTGGAAGACAATCTTACTCATCTCCACTGTTTCCAATGAGTTTCCAATGTGTCACCAGCTTAAGGTAAAAATGTAATTTGCACTCTAATTATCCTTAAGGAAATCATACATCGTAATCATAATAATAATCACACCATAATTAACTCAAATGCGCTTTTTTTTAATAGTAGTAGTTTTAATGTATCTTTTTAGCAGATACATTTCAATACTAATGATGCTGAAACAGACATAAAACTATAGGAAGCTGACTCACTCAGCGACTGAACTGAATGAAGCTCTTTTAACCTTCTGCTTGTTATTTCAGCTCTTGCACACACTTGCTATACTGTTTTCATTCATGACAGTTTCATTTTAATGTCTCAGTGTGAGACTTCTTTATGTGCTGCCTCCTTGGCCAGGGAAAAAGAGACATCAATCTCAATGTGACATGTGGATAAATAAATAAATAAAGAATAAATAAAAATGAAAAAGTAAAAAAATATATATATATATTGATTTGGTATGGGGTTTGTTTTTGAGAGCGCGGTTCCATGTTTGATGTGATGGTGAGTTGCTTTGCCAGGGAGTACCAGCAGGTCTGTGTTTGTGTTGCCATGTGTTTGTTTGTCCATGGGTTACTATGCGTTTGATACTGTGCCAGTCTGTGTGTGCGTGTGCATGTGTGTGTGTGTGGGTGTGTGGGTGTATGAGTGCATGCACCTGCTTCTGTATTCGTCTGCCTGTGTGCACTGTACATGTCGGCCCGTTTGTGTATATGCCTCTGCCTCTGTGTGTGTGTTTGTGTGTGTGTCTCCCTGTCTGTGTGTGTGTGTGTGTGTGTGTGTGTGTGGTAAATTCCCCTGGGCTTTCGGGGTAAGCCTTCGTGGCCTTGTGCTCCTCATCAGACTCTGTGTCTGGGGGCATGGCTGTAGGGTGGGCTTCCACCACGGGGACCCTGGGACCGATGGGGGGACAATCACTGCTGCCTCATAGCTGCAAGGAAGGAGACAGACACACACTGCATGGATGAAAAGAGAAAAAAAAAGCATGAATTTGGTTTGCTCTCCCATTTTTTCCCCCCTTTTTCCCCCCTTCCCCTTTCTTTCCTAATCCCTCCTTCCTTCTCCTCTCTGTAAGGAGTTTCACAAGATATCGCCTTTCACGAGATTGTGTGTACATGTGTGTGTATGTGTCTTATTATATGTGTATATTAAGGGAATCTTCTGTCAACACTTCCTCATCTGCCCAGTCACATGATCTGGGTCTGTCACACAGCGAGGCCGGCTTCTTCCTGCAAAAAGCTCCGGAAGGATAAATCTTACTTTCCAAAAGACACACTGTATCCCTCCATTTCTCACACTCTGGATCCCTGTGTATTGACAAGGCTTTCAACATGTAATCCATCACACATTACCTGCTTTTGTAAAATAGTAACCATTAACTGGATTAATAAATCTAATGCAGTCTGATCTCTTCCACCTACTTTTGGATGTGTTTGCCATTATGAAGTAAAAGGGCAATTAATTCCAATTTATACAGTGTGATTGGAATCATTTCCTCATCAACAGTCATTATACAATTCAGGATGCATAAAATTATATTCTTGCAATCCAAATGCCTTTTCCCCTTCAATCATGTTTTTGAGCAATCGTGTAATCACTGACATTTTCAAAATATATCTGTGATCTGATTGCTGTGTTTGTTCATTAACTGTAAAATATTACTATCACCATTGAGTTGCATTATCATCAGATTATTGTAATGTATTTCTAGGTGCAATAAATTACTTTATGATTAATGCACTATGTGGACATACCACTCACGTGACCACGAAGCACTAAAACGCCATTTATGTCCTGTTTTGCCAAATTCCCCTTTTGACCTCCTATTCACCAATACTTACTTTCCCGTTGTTTATAAACAAATAATCTACAGGCAGTTGTTCTTACTCTCTGGCATGAGAAATGACTGTTGTTGCTAATGATGTTCTATGCAAACAACGTAATAAGGCAGGTTAATCAGGCCGGCATGATTTTCTATTAGCTTTGTTTACACAGTCTGCAGAGACTTCGGGGGCTAGTTTCATCTTAATAACAAAGGATCAGACTCAATGCTCTGGCATTTGTTGCTGAAATCCACAATGGGAACCAGTGACAAACTACAATAATCACCGGGGGATGTTCTTACTCTGCTGAGAGGAACTGTGCCAGTGACAGGGCCATAGGTTTTAGGTAGAAGTTGATCTGAAGAAACGTCTTGCCAAACAGTGTTTTGTAACATGATAGGCAATGCTGCAGCTGAGTGAAGCACGGCCCCAAAAACAATTGTGCTGAAACCGAATATGTAAAATGATTGCGCCGCATTATACGACTTGTCACGGGCTAAAGGATGGGTTTACTCTATCACCTGACTGTTGAGCTTTTCTATATTCACTCTCATGGCATGACCTCATTTAATTATCCTTCATCTCAGCGTCTCCAGAGCTCTTTGTTTTGTGTCGGACGCGGTATTTGTTGTCGCTCTTTGACGTTTGAAAGTGTTTCAAAAGTAACACAATGACAAAGCGCCGCTGTCTGACACATGACAGATCCGACCGCACACTTGTCAATTCATCTTGACGCCGCGCCCCGCCGCCTCCACAATGGATTCCAAATCTCACCCTGTGACTTCACCTGGATCGGATTACCTGCTCCCCTCCTCCGATGGGAATCAAAGTAGATTTCACCTTTGACCTCTTGAGTTCACTTGACAGGTGTCACACACATCAACACTGGCCAGAGTTCAACTTCCTGCTTAGCTCACTTCTGTCTTATAATCCCGGAGACAAGTCATTTAGCAACGTACAAAAGGCATTCAGTAACATCACACACACCTGTACGACAGTGCTGCAGCAGTATGCGTTACAAAATGACTTAATATTTTATTTCAAGGGATACACAGATGGCCCTGAGAATAGTCTAAAAACTGGATGAAACATTAGAAATATTTCTCCACCTCTAATGCTACTGTAATTGGAATAGTGTCATATTGTAGGGGAAAAAACAGTCTAATCTATATATATCTGTAAAATGCATCAAACACTTTTGCTGAACAACTCAAGTAGTCCAAATATTTGATATTTTTGCAAAGGTCTATGGCAGCAGATTGATGGCTAATGGAAAAATATATAAAACTCAGTACTTTTTATTAAAGATATTCACAGGATGGGCAAGCCTGATAACTGCATTTCACTCTCCTCTTCACTCAGTTTTCTTTATGTGTTTGATGGATGACAAGCTTGGTCATGCAGACTCACAGAAACATGCGTACAGATACAAGCAAACCTGTTTTAAATGCTTCATTTGAATAGAATAAATTAAGGATCAAATATTACAGAGAATCAACCTGGTTCAAGAACATCAAAATCAAAATCATTGTTTCACACACACACACGCACACACACACACACATTCATGCACGTGTATGAGCGTGACCAACATCATCCGAACATCATTACCACTGCAGTTTTTCACCAAGTGACACAGCAGGAGTTCCTCCGTAGTCTATCTTGTCAGGGAGAGAGGGATGAGAGACAGAGGACAGACTAGGGAGGAGGGAGGGTGGTAGTGTGTGTATGTGTGTGTGTGTGTGTGTGTTGGAGGGGGTCAGTGAGATGGAAAAGCTCGAAAGACAAAGGGTGTGTGTCATGTGCCATAATGGCGACTGCTCGTCTGCTTTCGGACGGCAGAAAGAGACAGCAGAGACAGAGACAGACAAACCGACAGAGAGATAGAGGGAGAGAGAGAGAGAGTGAGAGAGAGAGAGAGAGAGAGAGAGAGATGGAAGGAGGGAGGGATGATCAAAAGGATTGCAGCCATAATGATGAGGCCTCCGACCGGACTGACGCTGTCTCCATCCAGTTTGCTCTCATCAATGTCAATGCTCTGACAGACACAGCGCGGCAAGCGGGAGATGGACGCCTTGCACTCACAAGCACCCATCCGCCCACACATAGACACACACACACACACACACACACACACACGTCGAAATCACACTAACGCCTGCCTGCCTGTATAGATACAAAGCTACAAATCACGGGGCATCTGTGTTGTTGTTTTCTGCTGCTTGGGAGTTAAAGAACACCTGAACGGTGCTCATTTGAATTCAGGTATGCTGTGGTCAAGAAAATAATAACCTTACAATAGCCTTAATTACTTCCTTGAATAGAATAGAATAGAATAGAATAGAATAGAATAGAATAGAATAGATATAGAATAGAATAGAATATTTATTAATGGAGGTTTTATTGTCCCTGTGAAAATTTAAATGTCCACTTCAGTGGCTTCGTCACCCCAAATACAAGTTTCACTACAAACAATTCAACTCAAACTGATGATTTGTAATCATCTCTAAACATCACTTTTGTGTGTTGTGTGTATATCAATTGCATAGTTTAATCTAACAGAAAAAAAGGAAATAAAGCCAAGTTTAATAAAAACACTTATAATAATATAATATAAATGGGTGTATAGATAAATTGATCAACAGACAGAAAGATAGATGGAAAAATTGTATTCACTACATGCAACCAGCTACAACAAATGCATAGATTTGAGCCAAATAGTAAGAGCAAATACTATTTATGGTTTGTTTTAACATGCTTAACGTACAAGTTGAATGGGGTTTGTCACATAAGGCTATACAATAACAGCTAGAAAGTTCAGACAAGGAGGTATTTAAAAGTCAATTTAGTATACTCTGATGTGACTGACCACTTACCTGCCACTATCTAAACCCCACCAACCTGCTAGTCCACGCAAATCAAAGCAAACGCTGGAGAATTACTTGCAGCCACTGTTTGACCCAAGTCTGCACCAACACCTGTCATATAGACCGATTTTTTCTTTGCAAATATATCCTTTTACCTACTTCTTCTTCCCCTGAACTCTGAAGCAACCCACAATTATGACAACAAGCGTTTTTTTTTTTCAGACAGGATGGCAGTAACCAGATCCCGTCTGTTGGGATGACACAACATTCAGTATCGCGTTCCTCTCTTTCACCCAATCTTCAGATCCATGTCAATAGAGACGTGCTGTGGAAATCCCCGTCACAGATCCCCTATACTGTCATAGATACCTGCGGCCACATACAGACAGCCACTGCCACATCCCTACTGTCACACACACTTCCGAGTTAAAGTAATGGAAAGGCGTTTGGAGTGAGAGTCCCTGCGCTGCCAATCAAACAATATTTGCTCCACAGACGATGCACAGGAATGGCACACACTGTCATTAGTACGCTGCAAATAGGGCAACAATAGGACACCTACACCTTGATGACACTGACATGTTTTTATCTGAAATCCAACTAAGCAATTCTATCTACACTATTTTAGCCAGTAGCAGCTGGTATTTACTGTACAAATTATCCTTCAGTTTTACCATTGCAAAACAGCAATGTGACCTGTTTAATTCCAGATTTGGTGTTTTTCACCTGGCATCTCATCATGTATTATGCGTAATGTATTTTACATTTTGTTAACTCTATATCTTAACTATGTTTACATGCAACTTCAAAATGACAATCAGACGCTTGGGCGTATGGTAATGTACGACGGGGTGATTTTGGGGTTAGGTAGGAGTGCAGTGTGTGTGTGTGTGTTTGTGTGCAAGTGATTGTGTACGTGTTTGAGTGAGGAGTGGATTCGTTTTAAGAGAGAGTCAAAGTCAGACAGAGGGCAAACAGCAGACCGACTGACAGATCAGCAGACAGACACAAACACACAGACGCTCACATTCCCAGAATCCAACTTGTTCCCGCCTCTTCCTTCCCACAATGCTGAGTGACTTGATGAAACCACAACTGAGCAAAGATCAAATCAAATATTTAAAGCAATAGTGTGGTATCTGAAGCATCTCTCTCACTTTGCCAAGTACACACACTTATCAGCGCTCTTTTTTTCTGTGGTGGCTATCACTGCTCATGCTGACTACACAGTTCTTCTGTTTATTCCACACAAAACGTGAATCATTATTGCGTTTTATTAATCTGCAATAGAATAGCAAAATGAGCATTATTTACACTGTATGAAAATGTTGCAGATTTTATGTAAACTATTTCCCTCACAGTATCCACCCATCCTGCTTGGATTCAGGCTGTTTAACTTCAACAGCTTTACAAGAGGAGATTTTCCTGTTGAGATGGACACCGTCAATGAAGCGCGCTCCCACAATGAAGTGCTTTTTAGCATTAGCCATTCATAGCTTCAAGTGGGAAGCATAATATCCCACGGGCCGCTTTCACTCTTAAACCACAATAATGGCACTTCCATTTAACCCCTTAATGTATGTTAATCCAGAGATGTCAATGGGTTCTCTTAACACTCCTGCACAGTCCAGCGGGGGCTGGGAGGCCGGCGAGGAGAGAGTTGAGCAGACAGACAAAGGGTAGCTTGAAACACGGCCCTGATATTTGATTTAATAAGAGAGCCCTCTTTAAAACAAAGACACATTGTTGGCTCTTGGCACTCTGAGCTATGTTTGGTGTGTATGTGATTGCATGTGTGAGCCTGTGTGTGATTGCATGTGTGAGCCTGTGTGTGTGTGTGTGTGTGTGTGTGTGTGTGTGAGTCTCTGAGTTTTATCCGCCCACTTGCTGGTCTATCCAGGCCCACTGTTTTCAGTTCTGCTGGCTGGGTTGCCAGTTTGGGAGCCTCCATGCCTCAAACGGCCAGCAGAAGGGTTTAAAGGTAGGGTGGGGAGAGGGAAAGTGATGAATATTTAGGGCCCATTGAAATGAAAATCCCAGCAGCCCCTGGAGACCAGGGCTTAGAAGCCATCGCCGAAGGGATCTCCATCTGCTTGTACCTTTAGCTTCTTCTCTCTCCCTTTCTATCTATCTATCTATCTATCTATCTATCTATCTATCTATGTATCTATCTATCATTCTATCTATCTATCGATCTATCTATCTTTTATCTAACTTTCTGTATCTCTCCTTCTCCCTATCTACAGTACCTTTCTCTGTCTGTCAATCTCTCAGTCTCTTTCTATCTTTCTTTCTCTCCCAATCTCTCTCTCTCCCCCCGTGGCATCTCTCTCTGAAAACAAACTTGTCTCTCTGCTGTTCAAACGGACCCCTGAGCCACATGCCAGACGGATGCGGTCTCATCTTTTATCGAAATATGGATGTGCTCGCTATGCTAATGCTCAATACTTTTCTCTTGCTCTTTTTACGATTTGCGATTTGCAGTCAACGCGAGTGAGGTGGAAAAACCACCCAAGCTTGTCGACTTGGGGGTGGATGCTGAAGATTGTTGAGATGCTGAACAGCATCGTGTTTACTGTACGTGTTTTCTTGCATTCAGATGTCTGCAATGTGCTATATATGTGTGGAGGGGGCAGGTCTGTGTGTGTGTGTGTGTGTGTGTAAGTATGTTTCTGTCCATGTGTGTGCATCTCAAACTATGTTTGCTTTGTAGCAATCATGTATGTGTGTGTGCATGTGTGTGCAACTAAGCTTTTCTGCACGTGTATGCCAATTTGCATGTGTTTTTGTGCAGATGTGTCAGTGTGTATGTTTGTGTGTTTATTGTGTGTTTCCCTGCACATCTCAAATATACTGTTAGTTTTACGGTATATATTTGATTTGGAGACCTTGCATGTGTGTGTGTGTGTGTGTGTCCGTGTGTCCGTGTGTTTGCATGTATCCATGCACCAAAATATGCACATGTGCAACTGCAGACATGTGCATATTTTGGTGCATGTGAATGCCTACCTGCATGCATATCTGTGCATGCAGGTAGGCATTCGTGAGTAGGTGTACGTGAGTATGCGCGAATATGTGTGTGTGTGTGTGTGTGTGTGTGTGTGTGTGTGTGTGTGTGTGTTTACTGTAGTATATGTCTCACAGAGGCCTGAGTGGTGCCTGGCTTTGACAGAGCCAGCCCACAAATCAGGAGTAAACAGGGACCTGGGGGCATGCCGGCTTCACTGAGGGGGAAGTGAGACATATTCACTGAGACCAAATCAGCCTCAATCTGGCCTCAGAGAGCCCTGTATACCACTGACCAACAACCAACAACCACCCCACCAACAAACACAGGTTCTGTGTGTGTGTGTGTGTGTGTGTGTGTGTGTGTGTGTGTGTGTGTATGTGTGTGTGTGTGTGTGTGTGTGTGTGTATATGTGTGTGTGTGTGTGTGTGTGCGTGTGCGTGTGTGTGCTAGGCCGTCAGAGATGGGCAAGCCGCCCATAGTCCCATTAACAGAGCTACGAGAGGGATGAATTCAATTAATGCTTGGTGGTGTGCTGCTAAACAGTCGGTCCAGGTTTCCCAAAAGCATCTTACTGCTAAGACGTTGGGTTCCATTACAAACCAATTGACCAAACCAAATCAAACCTATCAGACACCGAATCCCATCACTGAGCGGTAAACTGTCTGGCTATGTGTGCTTCCCCATTTGCTACTGTACATGTACAGAATTCAGTCCTCATTATGGATTTTCATTGAAACAAATTAGATTGAAAGGTTCTATGTTCTACAGTATAAAGTATGTGATATGAACTGTTGATATTACTCAGCCTCAAAGCAACACTGTTCATGCATATGGTGAGCACTGCTTTTTTATTGCTTTTTTCCAAGGTCATAGGAAGTTTTTTTTTTTTTTTTTTTTTTTAATTTGGTTTTGGACTTTCTCTAATCATAACAGTCACCCAGACATGATGCAATGACGAGGAAACAGCCAATATGAGAGGCTCTAGATTTATATTCACACCATGATATCCCTCAGTTCCTAAATACCTGCAATAATACCTGCTTTCTCTGTACAGTGTGGAGGTGTTCACAAGAGCAGCATGGTTGTTTTGGACTGATATCTTTGTTTTTTCTCTCTGAAACGTGGCATATACCATGGCACAGTTTGGAAGTAAGGCACAATATACACGGATTGAGCTGTATGGGATACATTTTGGCTTTCAAAAGCAAATAGAGGGATGGGTATGCATTGGGATGATTCGAGACATACTGTGCAAGCAAATTGTACAGCTTAGTACTTGTTTGACTGCCAAGTGAACAGAATGGTTCTGCAGTTGCTATCCAGCTGCTTTTGAGTTTTCTTGGCACCAAAATATCAATGTATCATATCAAAACAATAATAGTCCACATCCCTAGAAGTCCCTCACTTCTCATTGATAGCAGAATTCAGTATTTCGCTCTTGTCGGGTGAAAATCTTGTATCTCCAAAATGTCAACTTTTCAGGGACTAAGAAAAAGTATTATTTTTAGCTCAAACATTTTTGAGTTTATTTAAATGGTTTTGAAAGTAAAAATGTAGTAGAATTTTCTCAATCCATAGTAGAGCATATATTCCTTTAATTAAAGTTAAAACATAAAGTTTGCTTTCTAAGATAGTGGATCTCAACTGGTTTTCCATCATGATCTAAATGTAACATTGGCAGTGAAGTCACAGCCTCATCCTCAGGTGGCTACAAACAATAGGAAAAATTCCCCTGATAGGCATTGTATGTATGATATGGTGACTGAATGAATGAAGTAATAACAAGCCAATGCATTAGATAACACGATATTTGCCAAGCTAAATTGTAAACCTGTCAGAATATCCTCCAACCCACATTTGGGTCATTTAAAAAAAAAAAATGCTGCTCTAAAGACAATATCATCGCCTTCAGTACTTTGAAAACTGGAGATCATTGGGAAATTTGACATGGACATACAGTGTTACTGCTGGGATTCTAAAGGGCATAGCATAACTCCTGACATGGCAGTGGCAGTTTGTAGTTTCAGTGGGGTGTCAGTGGTTTCTCAGTGTGCCAGGGGGCATGTGGTGAATCTGAAGGGCCTTGTGTTTGTCTGCTACCTCTCTGCCAGACACAGGCCATCCCAGGTCACCGCCACTCCACAACCAATCTGTGTCATCACCGCCACATTCTCCCGCTTTCCTGACAATGTGTTAACCCCCCCCCCCCCCACCACCCTCCATCACTCTCTACCCCCCACCTCCCTTCTCCCTGACTCTTCTTTCTCTCTTCCTCCCTCTCTCTCTCTTTCATCCTCCTACTCACCCTGCCTCGCTTTCTCTCTCTCCTTCCTTACTGGCTCTCTCCCATTCTCCATTTTCTCCTTCTACACCTCCTCTTCCTCCTCTCTCTCGTCCCCCTTCCCATTCCCCTTGCTCTCTCCCTTTGCTCCCTCCTCTTGCCAGCCTTCCTCGCTCTCTCTCTGTCTCTCACTCTCTCTCTCTCTCCCTGCTGTATCTCTCCCATTCTCCGGCGCTCTCCTCACATCCTAAAGTGTTGGATTTTGACATCTGCCTGCAGGAGCAGTGACCCATGAAGTAATTAGAGGAGGAATCTCGCCTTCTCTCTCTCTCTCTCACTCTGCCCCCCTCCCCTCCCCTCCCGTCTCCTCTGCGCTCTGCCTGCTCTGAGCCGGGGATCATATAAAAAGCTGGTTATGTTTACTCCCTGATCCATCTAATTTCTGTAACGAGGGCCGAGCCGGCCTCATCTCCTTACCGCGCCACGCTTAAGCCAAGGCGTTGGGGCTGGAGAGGCCCCAGGCCC
>NW_027282180.1:0-78351 GCF_046629955.1 Centroberyx affinis | reverse complement strand
GCAATGCATTGTAAGAAACAAGTTAACTTCAAGTCCTCCCATTGGATTTCCCAGAAATAAGGACCTATGTTTCCCACACAATAGATATAAATTGTTGTCTCTCGGGGTAGAATAGTACATGTCAAAAAAAGGCAAACGCTGTGTTCAGTGCGCCACCCCTGATTCAGTTTTGGGTTTTTTCAATTGAAAAACTCCAGTCTAATAGCTAAATCACTTTCAAGATGTGTGCTATTGATTTTTATAAATTGGCACCATTGTCATAAAACTGAGTTTTCACTGCCTGAAACCACTGAAAATATAACTTGTGTGATGTAAGAATTAAGTTATGTTACTTGCTAGCTTAGCAACTCACTGTTAGCTGACTGTGAATCAATGCAGCCAAATTGCTGGTATCTAGTGGCATAGCTAACAGTGCCAACCCTCTTTGTTAGTTTGCTAATTCAGAAATGGACACAACCAGCAGGCACTGAAACTTCTCTGAAACTTCTCTGCTACTTTATCAAAACATACTGAATCATGGCCTCTATACCAAGGTACATACTGAACCATGGGGCCTCTATACCAAGGTACATACTGAACCATGGCCTCTATACCAAGGTACATACTGAACCATGGCCTCTATACCAAGGTACATACTGAACCATGGGGCCTCTATACCAAGGTACATACTGAACCATGGCCTCTATACCAAGGTACATACTGAACCATGGCCTCTATACCATGGTACATACTGAACCATGGCTAATGACTAATGACTTTTCACACATGCTTTCAATTATTCACTCCAACTATAATAGGATTATTATTATTACTGGGGATTTTAACCTGCAGTTGGATAGTGCTGCAGACTACAAATCAGCTGATTTTGCTAATCTTTTAAACTTTATGGATTTTACACATTTAAAAAAGGACATGCTTTTGATCGTATCATCACTCGGGAACTGTCTCTATTACTGACACTGCTTTTTATGGTCATTTTTGTGCGTTGTTTACTGTAGTGGTATGCTATTCAGACTTTAATTTCAAACTGTAAAGTGGCTGAAAATTTTATCTTGCTTTTTAAACACAGTCCAACACCATTTTTACCCTCTTTCTGCATTGTACTAATAACTTATGTCTGTACCCTCAAAAGTAAAAAGGTCACAAATAAACCCAGAGCCCTATGGAAAAATGAGGAAATTGCACAACTTAAAAGGATTTGCCACAGGGCAGAATGCAAGTGGAGGAAGACTAAGCTGCAACTCCATTATGACTTGTCTTGCAAGCTATAATATGAGTATGAGAGCTGCCAGGCTCTTCGACACACTGAAACTGCCAAGACAATCCAAGATTTTTCTTTTCAACCACTGACCGGCTGCTCAACTGTACCCCCTGCTGTTGATAGTGATAGTTGATAGTATTCTAAGTGTAATGAATTCACCATGATCCTCAGAGACAAGATAACAAATATTTAACAGTTATTCAACAGTTTGTCAGGAGAGGTACTAAACATTGTCAAACTTTCCCATCTATTCTTAAAACTGCTACAACCTTTGCTGAAAAAGCCCACTCTGAACTCCTCAACCCTTAGCAACTACAGATCAATTTCAAATTTGATGTTTCTCAGCGAAATTCTTGAGAAGTTAGTCTACATGCATCTCACTAAGTTTTTGAGTACAAACAACATATTTGAAACATTCAAATCTGGATTTTGTGCACAGCACAGTGACTGCTCTGCTGAGGGTTGTAAATGACAACCTTGAGTCAACCTTGATGCTAATAAGCTCTCTGTTCTGGTGCTACCTGTGTTGGAGCCTTTGATATGGTTGACCATGTAATCCTGTGAATGGACTGCATAAATGGGTTGGTCTTTCTGGAACAGTTTTAAACTGGTTCAGGTCTACCTACCTAATAAATTGTGACTTGTTTGTTTGGATGAGTTGGTAATACATGTGGTGTACCCCAAGGCTCAATTTTAGACCCAGTTCAGTTTCCTCTGTTACGTGGATGATACACAGCTGTATATCTCAGCAAATGATCTGCCTCTTATGAATGCCCTTACGAAGTATATTTCAGAGATCAATGCATGGATGGCGCATGGATGGCTTCAGTTAAAACAAAGAAAAAATTGTCTCATGCTAAGAAAACATGAGATTGCTAAGAACTTGGGGCTTATCTTTGATAGTGCCCTAGGCTTTGAAGCACATATCAGAAATGTAACTAAAACTGCCTTTTATCATCTGAAAAATATTATCAAGGTCAGACCTTTTCTCACCCATTATGCTACACTGTAACACATTTCTCTGTGGACCTCCAAAGAAAACCATAGCACAGCTACAAATAGTATAAAATGCTGCTGCCAGAGTTTTAACCAGAACCAGGTAGAGAGCACACCTGTTTTAGAGTCCTTATACTGGCTACTAGTTCATTTTAGAATTGAGTTTAAGATATTTCATATTGGTTTTTAAATCCACTCTTACCCTTGATTATATTAAAGATCTGCTCACTAAATATGTTCCCAGCAGAACCATCAGATTCTTTGATTCCTCTCTCTTAGTTCTACCTATATGCAGGACAAAGACTTATGGGGAGGCTGCTTTCAGTCCCTCTTGCCCTAGGCACTGAAACAGCCTCTCTCTGGATCTGAGGGCTGCTACAACAGGAGACATTTCTTAAAAAACATACCTGTTTAACCTCACTTTTTCATAGGAACTGTTACTTGACTTCTTTTTATTTCATTTCATCTTATTCCCCGCTTTTTCTCTTAATATCTCTTGCTCGTTTGGTTGCATGGGTAACACTTTACAATAAGGGTCACTAAGTTAAGGGTTAGTTAATGCTTAATAAGCATTTATATCAATTTATACATTATTTAATAGTCATCTTTATAAACTATTAACTAATGTATAAATTAATACCTTAGTTAACATGAACACCATTAGTAAATTACACATTAGTTAACTGTTAATTAAGGGTTAGTTAATGCTTATTAAGCATTAACTAACCCTTAACTTAGTGACCCTTATTTTGAAGTGTTACCGTTGCATGAAATGTGCTATATAAATAAAGGTTGATTGATTGATAGATAGATAGTGAATTATTCCATCACTTTTTGTTACTGACTGGCTCAACAGTGGTGCTGCATGATTTATGGGGGATAGCATTTACACTGAAGGTGTGAATTTGAAGGGTAACACTTTTATCTTCCTTCCACTTTTTCTCTTTTGCCTGCTTGTCCTCTCTTCAGGCCTCCTATCTGTCAATGGAGCTGTCATTCTCCTTTCCTCTGTTTGACTACAATGAAATCTGCCGTGGAGAGGTGTAGACAGATAATCTAACTTTTTGCATGACTGAAAGGACTCTGGGAAATGTCAGATTGCCCTTGTTGAACCACAGCTGAATCATACCCTTCACGCACACCCAGTTTATATGGTGTTTTGAAGACTGATATCGATAGCTCCTTTAGGCAGGGTGACCCACCAAACCTATTCAATGGTAGGGAAACTGTAGGATACATTATTGCCTTTAAAGTAATAATCAGTAATATGTATATAAAAATAAATATCTGTTTTGTTACTCTTAGAGCAATTGGTGTAAAATGCATGCTAATTTGCTGTAGTCAGAGAGGAACCTCCATCATATCAAAGGTAGATGACACTGACTGTCCAATATCTTTTTTTTTAATAACAGACCAATATCAGACCCATATATCGGTCTAACACTAATGTATGCTGAACATCCCGTCCTCACTCCCCCATAAAAACCCAGAGGCAGGCACCTTGACAGGAATTTCAGACAAATCCAGTTAAGGCAGAGGAAGCTCGACACCCCACCTCTCCACCACCACACACACACACACACACACACACACACCGCTATCATGGAAAGGCATAGTATACACATGAGCATACGCTGTCCAGTCATGCTAATAAGACAGAAGTGGGAGCATAGCGGGCAGGTTGCAGGCCGGTCCGTGGCAGCTGAAAAATGTACTCGGCCAGCATTTTGAGCGTCCAGCAACACCAAGAGTGTGTGCTTGTTTCTGTAGTTTGAAGAAGCATCTTTTTTTTTTATCTCGGCAAGAGGGGCTGGGAGTCTTGCTGGACGTCTATGGTTATTATCCACTGTCTATTACATCCGGAAAAACACCCTAAAACACTTTATCACTGTTAAAAAACAGCTACTGTGACATACCTTGCATTTTTGGGTCAATTTTGTTGTTTTTTGGTGTATTTTTTCTTATTCCCATGGCTAATTGGGCAATCGTAGACAATGTGACATCATGGCATATTTCCAGCACAGCTATAATGGAGTCTGATATCAGAAAACGTTTCGTTGACCTAAAATTTCAATGGTAAACGTCAAGTTTTGGTGTCAATCCCTCAGAGAGAGCAGCCTCAATAGACCACAATGTAATTCAGACACAAGACATTCATAGCATAGTTCATACCCCTTCTCTGGAGGACTGTCAAAAGGCATTCTGGGAAACGTAGGAAATCACTAACTGAAGTAGAGGTAGACAAAGCAGGTTGAGGGAAGGCGGGTAATTACACTTCATCACAAAATATTGCACACTTGTGTGGAATCCAATCAAAATGTCTGAATCAATTCAGGTTAAGGACTTCCCAGTGTAGTATTAATATATAGGTATCAATTCTACAATAAATATGTATTTAATCAAACTGCATCATATCCATCATCATAGGTGGATGACACTGACTGGCAAATAAACCATTTTTAATAAAAGGTCTAACCCAATAGTTTTTAGGCCTGTAGGATGGGCGTTCTGTATGAGAAAATTAAATGATTTAAATTCATAGAGAAGTAAAAACGAAGCCGCCTTTGTTTCTGCAGTCAGTGTCCGACATCACCCCCCCCCCCCACACACACACACACACACACACACACTGCCCTTCACCGCAGCTTAATACAGGACACTGACTCATCATCTTCCTTTTGTTTTCTCACCATGTTTCTGTCTCTTTTCCTTTTTTTTCCCCCCAGCCTGCCCTGGCATGCATACAATATAAACCTGGTTCTGGAGGATAGGCTGCCATCTCTTCATTAGCACAAGGCTTCAAATTCCGTATGTGTGTGTGTGTGTGTGTGTGTGTGTGTGTGTGTGTCTGTGTGTACGTGTGTCAGGTGAGGGTCAGTTCATTCTCTCAGAAGCCCTGAGGAGAGTGGCAATGTGGCTCCTTCTATGACCCAGCCACACAAAGCTAGAATTACCCCTTAAACATGTCATTAAAATGTCAGCCTGGCCAGCTTATGGTCAAATGCTCAATAATAGCCAATTTATCTCTGCAGCTCAAGCATTCAGTGCATTCAGTGTTTTAATTTCCACTCCGAATGTGAAATTGCCTTCTCGCTTTTTCAAAAATGCCCACATATTCTCAGCTCCTGTCTGCAATCTTCATTTATTGGACTTTGCTGTCTATAAACCCAGACACTACAAGATACAGTCGGAGGGAGAAAGCTCTGCCTCTCTTGTTACCTTCCGTAATCATCGCTTATTGAAGTGGAGAGGCTGCTATATGAGTTAAAGAAATCACCGCTTGATGTCTTTACTTTTGAACTTTAGATGGAGGTAAAATGTGAGGAGACTATTCTCTCTGCACTCACAGCATGTAAACAGAATAAATTCAGAGGCAGGAACAGAAAGATTTCCATATTCCAGTACATTAATATCTGCTGACCTCAGGGCTGAGTTTTCTCTCATCACATTCCCAATAGACAACAATACTGGATGTGTACATTGAATTACTGCTTAGTAATACAATACAATTACAAGAGACAATAGACTACATATATCAGTCTACATATGCATTCAGGCATTATGTACATTGAGGGAGCATGGGATATATTCCCACGGTGGCCATTTTTAAAATTAAAATACAGCACTCTGATGGAAGATGCTGCTTGTTGTTGTAGGGTGTAGGGCATTGTCAGTAAGGAAAATATAGGAGATATTGAGATAAATATTGGACTTTTGGACCCACAAACCAATGGGTTGGCTACAAAACACTTGGATTATGCTGCATGAGCTGTGTGGAGAAATTCGATCGACATTTCATGCTTTTGCTGGAGCTGTAAAAGGATGGCCCTGTTAACTTCAGTAGTTTAAAGGGAGATGGCTGAGATGGAACTATGATAGAGTTTCTATTGATAATGGATGTGAGAGAATTTTCATTTTGGAGAGAACAATTCCTTTAGGTCACACTTGGTAAGCTCTACCCAGAAAAGTACAGCCCAGTTATGTCCTGTTGTGTACTGGGACACATATCATATTGGGAATCTGACAAATTTGTATCATTTCACAGCCAGCTGGAAATCGTATTAGAAAGAACGGATCTCAAGAATCCAGAGGGATATAGGTTCACATTTTTAGGTAATATACAGTAAAATATAGTATTTGCCCAGTATAGGTAGTTACCACAATCTAGCCTAGGTAGCTAGCTACTATAGCGTTGGTGTAGCTGTTGTTTCTGTCATTGCTAGCTAATTTGATAACTGTTAGGTCTATCTGAAGTCCTCATTTGTGTTGAGGTAAGGCTAGTTTTATATATATGCCAATCTGGTTAGAGTTTCACACAGAGAGTGCGACATAAATTCAAAATGGCTGCTGTGGGAATAAGGCTGTAGAGGAGCTAAATCCAAGAACGCCAAGATGATACTTGTTGTGGAAACCATCCTTCCCAAGTTGTCTTGGAGAACAAACCTTGTGAATTTGAGCTCAGAGAAGCGTCCTTAAAGTTTGAGATGGACTGTGAACTTCATGCATCATGTGATCAGTTAAGATGCACAGCTGTTCATTTTCCCATTTGTTTCAATCGGTTCTGTACTAATAGATTATAGCCTTTCTGGACATGATGCGTCGTTCTCACTGTGAATCTTGGGGCTTCCCTCTGGCTCTCAACGGCCAAGTCCCCATCTGATGCATCCTGAGTTGGCGAGTAGACTTCCAGGACCTTTATCCGTCTTCTGTCCTCAAGTTCTTTTGTTTTGGAATCGTACTTCAGCCATTAGATATTAAGTCAATCAAGTGTAGTATTAATATATAGTTTGCAAACTGAGAAAAGAGCAAGGTGATTGTCCAGCAGTGTATTGTACCTAAGTACCGCTTAATTACCAAACAGAATTAGATACGTGAAATAAGTTCTAAGCACTGTAGGACCTGGATATAAAATACTTCCTGAGGCTGAAAGGAGAGCTAGTTTAGACTTGTGCAGACATAGTGAGCAGTACAAGACTGTGTAAATAACACTTGGATAATATTAAATAGCATGGTAATAAACAGTGATAGGATTAGATTGAACAGAGTGCTGAGGAGGCGACCGGAGATTGGATGGACGTCTTTAATGAAAACCATGAAGGGCAGGCTAAGCAGGAGGCGTACAGAAAAGCTGGGGAAAGATGATATTAAAATGTAATGGCTGAATTATGCTGCTGCCAAATCAACCTGTGTGAATTTTCACCATGCACCTATTAAACATTGACTAATTAAAATACTGGCTTTATCTTCACTGGAATGGTGAAAGGGAACATTGTGTGAGCAACAAGGAAAATGAACATCAGAGTATTTGACTAAGGCACACATGCACACACAGTGGTAATTGCCCCACCATCTAAACACAGCATTTCCAGGGAATTAATAATTCACAGAATCAATGCTGTGGCCACTCATTCAGAGACAGGCAAGGTCTGCTGCAGAATCCATGACTGCCTAAACTCAATGTGCTTTCACATACAGTATACCCACATTCTGTAGGTACTAATCCTACCAAGACAATATTACTATCAAGTGGTATGTATTTATCTTATTTTTTACTGGATGTAATAAGATGCAACGACTACAGTTGATATTTCTGCTTGTCAGATTCGTCTTTGACTCAATCCTTATTCCAATCCTCATTCGGTGATTAAATATGAATGCCTCTCACCTCCCTGTGCAGTAGAGCTGCCCCTTCCTGTTCCTCTAATTCGATACCTCTGATTCGTCTGAAAACTGCTCTAAACCTTTCAAGCTTTAGAAAAGTCAACCCCTTCAATCGTTCTAACGGGTGCTGCCAAGATCTATTCTGCACTGTCCTTCCCACCTTGTGAGTTTTGCCTCCCTTGTCCTTGGCCGGTAAACACAGTCTTCACGCTTGTCCCGTTACCTGCTATTCAAAAGACCGCACCGACTCCCTCTCTATCTCCGGAGATGTGCTGGAACGCATTAGCAGGGCGGTCAGGGAGCCCGTTGTCCTGTCCCGGGATTCGTTGCGATGCGCGGCTCCGGTGCCGCGCGCGTCGGACGGGAGAGCGCGCGGCAGGGCTCGATTGAACTTATTCAAATGAGAGCGTGCCTTTGAAGCGCTGCATCGGGGGGAGCTTTGTTATGGGTCCCAGCGGAGCCGCTGTTGACAGTCTCTCAGGTTCTCTGACGAGGGAAACCTTGGCATGCGCCTTAGGGCCTGTTCAGAATCACTTCGTTCGCCTCTCTGATCACTCGCTGCGCTTTTTTATCTCCCCTTTTAAATCTACCCTTGAAGGATTTTGAAAGACAAACACAGAACAAGACCTTATACACTAGGTGCCAGTTCAGGTCTACCAGAGGAATGTCACTTTGTCCCCTGAATCATTAATATCGGTCCAAGGCGTTCTCCAAGGAGGTTCACACTGCGGTGTTTTAAAATTGACTGATGCCTGGAGTCCACTTTGACTAGCGCAATGAATTCACAACACCGTTACAGGCCTCTCGACTGTCAGTCACTGTTAATTACTTGATGACTCTTGCAGGCCCTGGCATATTAGCATTACCACTTGATGATATACTGCAGAGGAAAGGATGATACCAATGACTACCCATCAAGGGACCATTATTGAATAAACGAGTGTTCCCATGACTTTCTTTTTAACCTGCTGGTACTTTGTCCTTTCAATCACCTTCCATAGGGAGCAGTGTGTCCTACTAAACGTCATTAAGGACTACAAAATACTCCAAAGTACCATAAAGACCCCAAAGTGTACCACAAAGGATCCCAAGCTACCCCGAAAATATACCACAATGTACCCAAAGTATCACACAGTACAATAAAGAGTACCACAATATATACCATAATATCATAACAAACACTAGTCAACCCCAGAGTACACCACAAATTACCCAAAATACTGTATAATTGTAAGTGAAAAGTACCACAAAGGGTCCAAAAAGATCAAAACGTGTAAATCAAAAAACTCAGAAAGGTATGACATTGTTTTCCTGTGTTATAAGCATTTATTGTTCACATAAAAGAGATTCAGATTTGAACAGAAGGTTTATTTATATTGGACATTTTGTTGCAATTGTGTACATTCATTCTCCCTTTGGAAGGCAATGGATTTAGACAAATAAATAATCAACTTTAAACAAATACAACAAATTATATATTTTTTAAAGGATAGAAGGTAATTCAAAACACTTTTACAGATGTCTTCCTCTATATTTTAGAACTCCAGGTAATGCTTTTTTTTTCTTTCAATATTAATATAGGTCTACAGTATAAACTTTTTGAGTTGAACTCTTCACTTCTTCTTGGCATGGCTGTTTTATTTAGGCTTATTTGGAAAGTGCTGAAGCTAGATGACCGACATTTAAAGTTAAAAGATTTTTTTCCCACTGAAAGCTCGACTTGCCCCGTGTCACATAGCTCATTTACCCCAACGGAAAATGTTTTTGGCAAAATTGCATATCCAAGCAAATCCTAGAAAATCGCAAATACCCTCATGTTTGAAATGCAGCTTTATTCCTTGTCTTACTGTAGATGGACACAGATCCTTTGAAGAGTTTTCTGAGCAAGGTGTAGTAAGAGAAATAACAGCAAGAAATGCCTAAGATCTGCTTTTTGTCACCAGTCCTATAATTATCAATTAGAATGTAATTTCAGCTCTCTGGTTCCCGAGTCACTACAAAACCAAACCCCTTCATTTTATCCCTGAAATGTCCTTAATTTCTCATTACATAAACATTAATTATCTATTAAAAAATAACATTGCTTTAAAAAAAGTAAGGTTAGTATCATGGGTTTATAAGGGATTTTATTCATGGGTTGGTTCACAGAGACACTAGTAATTAATTTAAGGGATTTTTCATGCCTTTTGTGCATGGTTTAGGGTTATGAAGTGGAAATTAATGGAAAAGTTCCTGCCTCCCTGGATTTTTCATAAATTAGAAAGTAAGGAGTCAAGCTTGAGGGGCTGTGTAAGGAGGTTTTGATGGGGTCTCCTGATTTAATAACTCCCTTAACTCATTTTAAGGGGATTTTGCATGAATTAAGGGGTGAATTAATGTAAATTAATGATAATGTAAGGTGGTTCTTAGAGACTTCTTGATCAGCTGCCTTCATCTCTTCTATGGAGAATGCAGCAAGGCTAGCAAGTGAACCGCTAGCACACATAGCTTTATAGCATATTACATTCTTAGAAGCACTGCTTATAATGTGCTTTATTATAAAATGCTAGAGTATGTGTTGTCTTATGTTCATAAAAAAGATGTAGCCTATCTATATCACCATACATCACTATATCGTAACAGTCCATGCAAACTAATAGACACAGAACCCAAAAATAAACTTCTGCCATCATGCAAAGTTGTTGAAACTCATTTGCATACAAAGTGAATTTTGGGAGAATAATATTGCAGCTGAGGTGTGAAGATTCGTAGTTAAAGTTCAATGCATTTTCAGAGTAATACAACTTTAACTTCATTTTATTAATCATATAATGCTCAATATAGAACAGAGTTGTTTTTGTACAGGATTTGTACCACAGGTGTAGCAGAGTGTCTCTGTTCTGGTTGCCTTGGCTCTAAAACACTTTGGTGTCTTGGTAAAAAAACATGATCAATATCAACCGTGTTTGAAGTACTGAAATTGCATTAGTCGCTTAGCCTCTTTTACATCTCTCTGGGAGATTTAAATGAGAGATCGAAATGGTTGCGAGGCAAAAAAAACAAACATATTCGTCTCCGTGTCGCCGCTTGTTCGCTGTATTGAGCGTGACAGGCTTCCCTGGTTCCTGTCTGAGGACCCGGGGTGGAGAGCCAGAATCAAACCTTAAAATGATTGCCCCTGAGTCACTGTTTGTGCTGACCGAGCTTTCTCCCTGCATGTGTAATGCAACCGCTCTGGCTCGGGGAGTCATATAGGAATAGTAAAAATGAAGTGTACATCTGGCGGTAACCCATCTGTCATGTCGAGACGCTCCCTAGATGTTCTGCAGCAAAGTGAGGAGGAATCAATCTCCGGAGCATATATGGACGATTTGAAATTTGGGAGGGGCATATTATGGAGGCGTTGTCGGAGCGTGTTTTGTTGTTGTTGTTTTGCAAACATAGAACAATAACCTGCATTATCGCTGGCATTTTTAAGCAATATTTCGCAGTGGTTAAACATTTTAAAGGGGCGCTGTTATAGGAGTTCCAAATTTCCTCCATTTATACACATATATGATCAAAGTTGTTTAATGAAGACGCTGTAAAAAAATATTTTGTTTGAGGGGTTAAATTTAAAGTTAAAAATCCATTCTTTTTTTCAGTTTCAGTAAGCGCATCACAACTGGACTCGGTCCCGATTGGCTCTCCTCACTAAACAATTACTAGAATCCATCCAATCAGGCCAGTTATCAGCATTTGAACTGGAAAGCGTCCACTCAGCAGGTTTACCTCATTTGAATCAGTGGAGCTGCTGCTGTCGGCCAATCAGAGTCCAGTATTGTGGCCGCTCTGCCTGTGAGGACTTTGTCTTCAAATGAATTCAATAAATACCCTTTAAACTAAACTACATTTATTTGCAAAACATTTGTCTTATCTTAAGCCATAATTTATTTGAAAATATGACAACTGAATAATATGGAACCATTCATTTTTTAATACACTTTCCTGGTGTGGCTCTAACCTCCAGTGGGATACGCCTCAGGCTATATTATGTTGCTGGCGTTTCAGGCGTTTTTTTTTGGGGTTTTTTCCAGCCTGTATCGCTAATTGCTAAATTATCTCTTGAAAAGGTGACCCTCACGTACAGAAATAATAATAATACCATTTGGGTCAGACCTTTGCAGGTGCTTTAAAAAGGAATTTTGCCGCAACAGTTGTTATAGTTCTTATTTTTTACAACCAAAACTACCTGATTCTCCTCAACAAAGAGCTCCGAAATTGTTGGATGTAATGCAGATATTCCTAACTCTAACCAAAAAGTCAGTTGCATAGACATCATGTCAAACATAGCTATAGAATACTGAATTTTAAGTGGATGCATATAGCAAAATTTATAGTATATGTATAAGAAACAGTGTATCCTGCACATACCTGTTTACTATACAGTATGTGAGGTACTATCTATGTGAAACCAAACCCCTTAATATTATCCCTTAATTTCTCCATTACATAAAGATTAATTATCCATTAAAAATATCATAGCTTTAAAAAAGTAAGGTTAGTATGATTGGTTTTTAAGGGATTTATTCATGGGTTGAGTCAGAGAGACGCTAGTAATTAAGGGATTTTTCATGTTATTAATGGGTTATTAATGAGTTATTAATGGGAAGTTCCCGTCTCCCTGAATTTTACATTAAATTAGAAAGTAGTCAAAAATTAAGGAGGTGTTTAAGGGGCTTTTGATGGGGTCTCCTCCATTATTAACTCCCTTTATTAATTTTAAGGGGATTTTGCGGTGAATTCATAAATGTAAGCTTATTTTTAAGGGATTACTGCTTCATAGAGAAAAAAAACCACACTCCATAATGTGAGATGTGTGCCGATGTGAACGACACACCCATGTAGCCCCCCCCACTCAGAGAGATTGGGATGGATTTTTTTTTTTTTTTTTTTGGACTTTCTGTAAAAGAGGGCCTCCATAGGTGCGGGTTGCCTAAGGGGGACTTCCGCTGTTCCATACGGGCCAAGTGGAGGGAGAGAGCGCTCTCTTCTCCTCCGCGGAGTCTCTCGGTTCTCCTCGGGGGAGCCCGCTGCGGCTATAAGGGCATCGCGTGATCCCTGGGGTGCCGTGTAATGTTTTCACATCCCCCCCCCAACCCCCCCACCCCCACCCCCGAGGAAGGCGAGGTACAATTTGGCGAGCCGTAAATGTGTTTTCTCCCCGGGTCCGTGCCTCGGTGTCAAGGCAACTGAGTCTGTTTTCTGTGAAGAAAAACTAAAAAAAAAAAAAAGAAGGTGTCTGGGGAGTGATGTCCATGTAATTATGTACATATAACGCTGGAGTCGGTCTTTGGTTACAGTGGATGTAACAGAACTCCTCACGGCCGGAGTCTGTAAACTGTGGAAATGCCTCGACTCCCTGTGAATAGAGAATAAAGTGAAATAGTGTCAATTCTTCACCATGCTCCTATGTGACTGTGGCTATGAATCTGGTTACTAGCCATTTTGTGAGAATAGGAAATGAAAGGGAAACTGAGAGAAGGAAGGGACAAAAAGAGGGAGGGAGAGAGATGCGAGGAAGGAGGGATGTAACAATTTTTAGTGTGAAAGTTTTGATGGTATATGACAGTGATTCTCAACCTTTTTCATATCAAGGACCCTTAGTTTAGTCCACATTAGAGCCACAGACCCCCATTTGATTAGATTTTGTCTCTCGAACCCAAATCTGAGAATATTTTTATTGTTAGATATGATTTTGTCCAGAATTCCATCACTATCTGTATTGTAGGTAGAGAGATAACAGAGAAACTATGATCAGAACAGTCATTCTTCTACATTCTCTAATCGTGTTAACTTCTTGTAAATGAAATAATGGTGAAGTTTAACAATTCATCAATTTGCTGGGGACCCCCTGGAACCCTCTCAAGGACCTCTGGTGGTCCCCGGACCCCACGTTGAGAACCACTGGTATATGACACAGACACTGAAGAAAGTCAGTGGGTTTTTGTCACTGCAAGATTCACGTTTTTTTTTTATCATTTCATCTCCATCTTTGGTGCTCAGCGCTCATTGCTGTGGTGTTTCTGCACAGCACCTCACCTGTCAATCAAACAGTGTGGGCGGGGCTTGGATTTTCTCTTGATGCAGTTTGAGTTTCTCTTTTCTTTGTCTGTTCAGCCATGGTGGCTATCCCTGCTCACGCTAACTACCCAGTTCTTCTTCTTCTGTTTATTCCAAACAAACCCGAAGCTTAAAACGCAACCCCAAGAAATGTATTGATATGATAATGTAGCAGATTATTACTTTGATCGTTTACATCTCAAGTAAGTCTGATTGTTTAAATTAACGGTGTGCATCTTGAATCTGAAAATATTTTTGAGGCAAACACTATATTTTTTGAAAAGCAAATTGAATAGAACATGAGTGTGGAGCTGAATTCTCTTCTCAAGCCTTAGAGAGTATTTCTTTTTCTTTTTTTTTTTTCTTTTTTTCCCTTGTGTCTGCTTCCAGATGAGTATTCTCTTTGCTCGTCTCTCCACAAAGACCCCCACTCCAAAGAAAGCGAGATAAAAAAAAGAAAAAAAAAAAAGAAGAGAAAATGCAAAAGGTGCAACTCTCTGTTGCTGCCGACAGACTTGTCAATTAATATTACGTGGATGTTCTTTTTTCGCGTTCTTCGGGGGGGGGGGGGGAAATAAAAGGGTCGGAGCTTTGAAGCGGCGCGGGACATCGGTAACATTTGTTTCGCAAGAGGAGCGAACAGTAATTAGGTCCGTTTGATTTCGTCTATATTTTCAAGTAGAGACCTGGGGGGGGGGGCGGTTGGGGCCTGCGGGGCTTCAGTAATGGGATTGCGGGCGATCTGATCACAGCAATTGGTACCTAATCGGTTAAGAGTCCCTGGAAAGAAAGACAGTTATCAGAGTATCACAGTTACAAACACTTTGGATAAATTGGACTCCTGGGGCAAGAGATGGAAGGAAAGCTAGAATGTGACACTCAAATAGAAGCGCTTGTAAATTCAAATTCTGCATTCATAACTCTTGTCATGAAAGCTCAAGCGCTCTCAGACAAAAAAAAAACTTGATAACGCATTTTAACGTCCTGGCAAGTAATTTGATTGGTTATGATAATTACTCACGAAGAGGTAAACTGACCTTTGAAAAGTAGCGTTAATGTGAAACAGTGGAAGTTTTTGAACTCTAAAAAGGGGCTTTGATTGCCAGACTGTACACACAAGCGTCAATTAAACAGCTGAAAATGTTTTTGATTATCCATGGATGTAGTTGATTAATAATTTTGTTCAAATAAACTGGAATAAATAAACTTCTTTATACCTCGGAGGCTAGAGAGTAAACTATTTGGTTATATCACTGATTATGAGTTTTTGTAGGTAAGGTCACATTAACATTAACACACACACACACACACACACACTGTGCCATACAGGATTGTTACCTGAAATACAATTCAGGGGGGGGAAAAAAGTGGATAGAAGGTGTTTTAATAGAAAATAGTTCACATTTATCTATGGATATGACGATATGCTTATCTCAAGATATGATTTGTTACGCGATATGAGGTTGATGATTCAATACAACCATGATACGATACAATGAATAAAAGTACAATGACAGTGTGAATGCAAAATTATGTTTAATTCTGAGCCACACATCTTTCTAGCGATGCCATTGGCTGCTAGAATGTAAACAGCAATTTAAATATGTCATTACAAAGTGCAAATAATATAATTTGGATGGAGAGCTTGTGAAATTGTGATGGTGAAGCGTCTCATTTGTGATTACTACAGCAGAATAAAATGGAGCTAATATCGCGATTCATTTTTCTGCCCCATGATACGTATCGTCACATTTTTGAAATTCAATATATTGAATTTCAATATATCGTCCCATCCCTACGTTTCACATGTTGCTCAGAACTGGTGGTTTAAAGGCCGTTTCTATCCTTTACCTCCTTTGCTGTGTCAAAGTCTTGATGTTTCCCTCTATCTGAATGGAAAAATAACAGAGTGCAAACACAGAAGCAGAGAAAATGTGATTGTTTAACTCTATCACACAGATTGGATCTTTTCAGGTCCGTCTGAAGAGGGAACAATCAAATTCTCCTTGTTTAGACAGTTCAGATGTTCAGGTTCCTGTATGCATGTGGCCCACTACTGCCAAAGTAAGGCAAAGTAACTCTTTATTTTCCAGGTCTGCAATTTCCTAATAATTTCCTAGAAAGGAACTGTTAATTTCTTAGGAAGTTTCCTGGAAAGAACCATGAATTTATGGACTAATTACAGGGAAAATAGGTAGTTGGTAAGTTCCTCCAATTTCTTCTGTTGTTTCCAAGACAGAACCATGAAATTATGTAGTAGTTACAGTATATAGGAAATTAGAAATTAACTAAAATGAATTAAGGATTCAACAAATTTTCTATTTCTATTTCTCAGTTACATTTTGTATATAACTACTGTATCATTTCATGGTTCTTTCCAGGAAACTTCCTAAGAAATTACCAGTTCCTTTCTAGGAAAATTTTTCGGAAATCGTGGACCCAGAAAATAAAGCGCATTGAAGTGACCACCAAATATAATTTAGAAAAAGCAGTTTTTACTTTCTAAAAGAAACAAAAGGTTATTCAGGTTTCTATTCATATACTCAGAATGAAAGGAAATTATTGTTAGATGGTACTTTATTGGTTTCAAGAGAGATGGAATTGCACCAGCCCAGTATATCAAAGTCTTAGATGAATAACATATCCTTGATTTAGAGCACTTGACATGTACAGTAGGTGGATCTACTCCAGTCAATTTACACAAACCATTGAGACATTCAGTTCACTGTTGTTTAGAATCCAGTTTTAATATTTAAATGAACCATAAAAAGCACATTAAAACATTTTCTCATTTTAGTTACAAAAAAAAAAAAATATGGGTCACCTAAAGGGCTTCTCATTGCATTCACAGAAGGATTTGAACAGTGGATGTCTAACAGATAACGTATTTCTCTCTTAAAAAAAAATTCCCCACCCAAAATATATAAACTTAATTGCTTAACCAAGGTATATACAGGGCATAACATCCTCGCATCTTAATGGTTATCAAGAAAGTTTGAGGTATACAACCAAAAAAAAAAAAAAAAAAAAAAAACTGTCAGAAAAAACGAAAACAGAAAAAAAAATGAAACGAAACCGACAAAAAAAAAAAAAAAAAAAAACGACAAATAGAATTAAATAAAAAGAAGAATGAATGCCATGATTGCTTAATACTAGCACAGGATCACAACATTAGTGGGAGATGTTGCTGTAGACGTGCTGGTGTGATGCTTCCAGTTGTTTCACCGACGGTCACAAGGGCAAAACAGCAAATAACCTCGAGCTTTGGATTGTCAATATATACAAAGAGCATACAGTCTAATTTAGAAATAGGGAATTGTTTGAATGCTCACTTTATTTGCTTCATGACAGGTACACAGTATTCACTGAACAAAACAAAAAAAAATACCAGAATTATAAATTTATTAGATTTTTAACTTATGCTGTATATTTGGAAACCGACATTGAAAAAAAAAAAAAAAAAAATGGAAGAGCCGGAAGCAGAATCGGATACACATGCAAGTTTTGAAAGTGGATTCAGAAATAACAGTATTGTACAAAATAATAATTACAGTTTTTTTTTTATTATTATTATTATCAAAATACACCTTCTCTCTTAGCACCTCTTTATACTTTTTTGTGTGTTTTTTGAACAAGCACCATTGTAGTCGTTTTTTTTTCATACAGCACCTGGAGGATCCGGAGAAGAGGTGTACGTCCCTCGCCCGTCCCGTCCCCGTCCCGCCCCCCCGCCCCCCTCCCTCCCCCCCTCCCCCCTCTCTCTCTCGGTTCCCCCCCCGCCGCTTCACCCCTCCTCTGCCACGCCTTCCAATGTCCTTCGCCTTTGCTCCGTTAACGTGGTTAAGTCATGTGGTTCTGGCCCTACAAGGGCAACAAGTATTTTCCTGGGTTTACACATACGTACATGGCAAGACATGTTTGCTACACCATCTCTTATTCAAAACTTGCATGTGGCATAGAAAAGGGTGGGGGGGCTAGACATGGGGTTTGGTGGTACCCAAAACGTCTTGACTTCTCTTTGCTGACCCCATCAAGTTCTTTTTTTTTTTTATTCTTTCGTTTTTTTTTTTTGTAGTTAGCCGAGGAAGCAGACGGGCCCGACTTCGAACCCGAACTTCTGGTTGGGGTCGCCGAAGTCGGTCAGCATGACGTCGACGATTGGAACCTGATCGATTTTGGGAGTGTTAATCTCCATCACAGTCTTTCCGTAGCCCTTCCTCGTCTGCGGAGAGAGAGACAGAAACACACAGGCAGACAGAGACACCGATCAGACTAGTACATCCAGGAAGAATAAAAACGATAATGTGTAACACGGCTGTTAAAGTACAGCTGTAACAGGTTTAAATCACATATTTCAACATGTTTCCAACTGGCATATTCAAGCAAAAACACAAAACTTTACTGTGTTCACACTGCAAGCAACGTGATCAACAGGTCAGCGGGAGTCAATTCATTTCCTACAGAGCCGAGCGCCCAGGGAAACTTCAACAAGCTTATCGGCCGAGAAAAGTTGGACTGTCAACAGTCATCAGATTTCCGTGGTTGTTTCCCTTCCGATGTGATTTTGTTTCATAAACAGTATTTCCGCCTGGCAAGTGCAAGATGGCAGATGGAAGTTGATTTCAGCCATTCACAGCTTCCCAGTTCTCTACAACTTTAATCTGAAAGACTTAAAAGGAATAAACGATGCTTGGAGAATGCTGCATCCATCGTAGGGGTCGATGGTAAGCTCTTTACTGATGTTTTTCTGTCTATTTTTGATTAATGCTACCTAATTACTTGCTAGCTAACTATGTTACCTCGTCAAAACATTATAGAGGCAATACCAGAGCAGGGAAAATACACAATTTTACTGCTGAAAACGTGTGAGTCTGGCACCACCCTCAACTGATCCGAACAGAGCGACCCATCGACCAAGCTGCTCCCAGTGTGAACCCACAGTCACACTGAATGACGCCTGTGGTGAACTCAGCTCATCCACCTCATGCTCATTCTGGACAAACAGCATCTAGGGTCCGGTCTTACCGCGCATCCGTCTGAGAGGGCCTTGATGTAGGGGTTGTTGTCGTAGGACATCTCCTCGTCGTTGGCGCCCAGGAAGCGCAGCGCCTTGTCGTAGCTATCGCCGGCGGCGTCGTGCCACGCCACGGACTGGTGGCAGCTGTAGGTGAAGTTTTGCCTGGCCGAGGCCGTCAGTAGTCTGAGGAAGGTCATCTGCACCATGTTTATCGAGTTGCCCTCCGCGTCGACGTAGGACAGCTGGCGGGGGAGGCAGAGACACGGAGTGAGGCTGGAGGTCGGGGGTCACAGTAATCGCCAGTTTCACTTTAAAGTTTGAGAGGGATTCTGTTTCCCCTGGCTGACACGAGTATGCTAATAAGGAGTCTGACTAGGTGGCTGTAGAGGACTTTCAGATGACGCAACATGGACTCCTAACACGGCCTTGCATATTAAAGGTCCTTAGCTCTTGGCATCAACAGGGAGAACAGCTGATTGTATTTCTAAATGAAAGACTTGACTGTCTCTACACTATGGAACAGGTTCACTTCTGTGTTCTTCTGCACTGAGAGAGTTTGTCTCAGGACTGATCATTTCCCTGAACTGAATTACTGTTTAGATGTCAGCTTGTTAGCTAGCTAGTCTGTGGTCAGTTAACCATCACAGTCTTATTAACACATCTGATTTGCACAATAGCTTCAATTACATTGCTTGTAGCTAATAGTTGAATGCTAACATTAACATCAGTGTCTTTGCTAAATTAGCCTGCTGGCTATTTCACTAACAAAGTCAAAAAACAACAGTGTGTTCAGGTTAACTGAGCTGACTCTTCTCAAGCTCCAACTCTTCATGTTTTGGAGTAGAGACTAGAGCTAAAGACAAGACAGTTTACTGTGTCACAGTAACCTACATTTGGAAACAAATCCACCTCATCACACTATTCACTTTTACTGAGAACGTTACTGAATGGATCTACAGCCACACCACAACAAGCTTTTGTAGCTAGCTATTCTAACATGACCATCATTTCAATATTCTATATAATATAATATAATCTAGTTTCCATTTTAATATTCACTTTACAGTTTGTGCTGTCATTCATTTGACAGGGGACATATAACTTGCCAGTTAGCTAGAGTTACACAGCTTGTCATCAAACAGTAAGAAGAGAAGCAGCCATGCAGTGCACTGTCTATTTCACCACATCTTCACATGTAATGGACAGTCATTCCTAGGAGGGCAACTTAAAATGATCAGCTCCCTTTCAAAGCTTGAAACCAGAGAACCAAGACTCCAAACTGTGATCTATAAAACACACAGATTCATCAGACTGGGGGGTGGAACAAACTTGTATCTTTAATTTATGACTAAAGGAAACTGTAGCTGACCATAGTTCTATTTGAATGCTGAAATTCAGAGGTATTTTACCTGAAACCTCGATTATGTTTTATTCATGTACTTTATGTTGTATGAAAAGTGCAAAAACTGTGTAATGCTTTGAAAATTGGTGAAAATGAGGTCAAAACACTGTTGATTCTTTTTCTAACATCTCATAAAAAAGCACTTCCCTTGTACTTATCTTTAGAACTGCATCGGCTACAATTTTGCCTAAAATATGAATTTATTTTGTTTGGGATCTCTTTATTGGGTCACTGCCTCACAATTTCAACTGTGGCTCGGTCACATAGGAGTCAGCAAGCAGGTGAGTTGGATAAATCCTTTTAGTTTAGTACTTCGTGAAGGACTGTTTTGTGCAGAGGGTGGGGAGGAGGGTGATGAAAGCGGGGGAAAGCGCACTTACTATTTTACCACGCTTAAATTCACTGAACCATGACCCAGGGACTTCTTTGGGCCATGAAGATATTCTGACCTGCGGGGGACAAAACCACACAGAGCAGCGCGTTAAAAGAGAACTTTGTCACGGGCGTTGTAAAGAGAGAGAGAGAGAGAGAGACGCCCGGTATATTTTGAATCACAAAGAGAACATGAAAAAGGGCTGCCACGAGGGTTAACATCAAAGTTTTACCATCTGGGAACATATTAAACTGTTTTTTGGCTCTTTGAAATCTCACTTGAAATCTCAAATGATTCCACATCCCTTTCAGCGGCGTGCGTGTTGTATGCACAGATGTGAATATAAAAGCAAGCTGTAGCCCCAAACCAAAATCAGACCGTTTCCTTTGACAGCTTCAAAGACTTCATGTCGTAATGCCTGTCGAAGGTGTTGGTTTAAACGTGACGGCTTAATATTTCGATCGGAACCGATGATTAGAAGCGAGCGGCGGTGGATCTCGGGGGTAGGAATGAGAAGTCACTTACTCCGTTGGACTTCTTATCTGGGTAGATGCAGGTCTCGCCCCCGGCGGTGAAGTTACAGTACACTTTGAAGGAATCCCCGGAGCAGCCTTGGTTCGGATCGATCCAGTATTCGCCTGCGGAGAAAACCAAAACCGCGCTCAAACGTCTGGATCTAGTGACGTCTGCCGTAAAAAAAAGGCTTGAAACTCCATTTGAAAGTCGAGCATACTGAATTTCTTAATCCTCTGTGAAATGATGTTTGAACAGTTATGTGCCATTCATTTTGATGGATTATACGCTACTGAATAGAACGTTACGGTTATGTCTGAATAGGTTCTTCATCTTGGACAAACTCTTAAGTTTCAATCCATCCTCCTCCGTTTCCCTTCAACTCACCGTCGGGGAACTCGGGGTGGCAGAGCTGCAGGTCTTTGCAGGTCCGGGCGGGGTTGTTCTGCGTGCCCATGGGGTACTTCATGCGCTCGATGTCCTGCTTGAGGTTGTTGAGCGAGCCGAAGATGTCCTCCATGCCCTCGCCGTAGTCCATGATGGTGCCCGCCGCGTCCGACTGCATGCCGCTGGAGCGCTTGGTCTTCTTGGGCGACTGGATGGGCAGGGGCTGGATGACCTCGCCGGGCGGGCCCTGCAGGGGGGCGGGGGAAAGGGTTTCGATTGGGGAGGGCTTTGATCGGACGAAGAGTTTTTGACAGAGCGACTGTGACAATTTTACACAAAGTCAAGTACTCACAGGAGGACCAGGAGGACCGACCGTGCCGGTGTCTCCTTTCTGACCGGCGGGACCCTGGGAGGAACACAGATGGAGGCCCGTTATCCAGCTGGATTCGACACATACACTCGACACGCATTATTACCACAGCAAAAAACGTGGATTGTACTTACGCTTGAACCCTTGGATCCCTTGGGACCTTGAGGACCCTGGACGAGACGGGACAGAAGCACAGTCAGTCTACCTGCATTGTGGAAACTGAAACAATGGATGAACGTAAAGTGAAGCTAATCGGCGAAAGTCTTACGGGCAGACCGGGGGGACCGGGGGGACCGAGAGGACCGGAAGATCCGCTGATGCCCTGCGAAGAGACGAGATGGAAGCAGAGGATATTAAAGAGACATTGGATTGTCATTTGTGAGATTTAGAATAATATGAGGGGGAAAGTGATTTGAACCTGTAGGAGACGGAGACAAACGGATGCATAACGGTGGCGAAATCTCAGCCAGAATTATGGGAGGCTTTTTTTTTTTTTTTTTTTTTTTTTGGAATTCATTGAGATATCAAACACAAGACGATAAAAAGATGTCGCCCACGGTTCGCCTTTGAAAAAAAACCTTCATTTTGGCCAGCACAAGAGTTCATTTCTTTGAACCCAGCAATTCACACTCTAACAGCCCAATTTTGATGAAAATAAGCCCCAACAAAATGAGGCCTATTTTCAGGCCCGAAAATAGAAACGGTAAACTGAGCGAAGACTGTTTTTTTTTTTTTTTGGAGGACATTACGGTTTCATTAGGCTTAATCTGCACGTGCTTAATCCATCCCCGAAATTGCACATCCGCTGAATCGGCGGTGTTTATTTAAAAAACGGATGAAGCCCTGTCGCGTGAATCCTTCATCAGGACGGACTCATCATCGATCCGCTCTTGACGATTGCTCCGCGCTCCACGTTTCCAGCCGTTAAGTGAAAAAATGTTTTCGTTTGAAGGCTCCGGCTTCGGAAAAAAAGACGCCGTTATCGGTGTTTCCCAGAATGCAGAGTGTGATGTTATCTCGGCGGGCGTTTATCCGATATACCTAAAATTGACTGTGGCTGGGATATGTGAGTGAGCTATGTGTCAGGAGGCTGGAAAGTGTAGGAATATTTGTCCACGAGAACTGTGGATAGAGTCAGCGGGGAGATCTAGGACCTAGGACCTTTTGCGCGGGGGGAAAGCGGGGACCATCAATCACTTACGCCGTCGCCCTTGCCACCCGGAGAACCCTGGGGTCCGGGCAAGCCTCGGTCTCCCTTCTCTCCTTGCTCGCCGGGGGGTCCGATCAGACCGATCAAACCCGGGTGACCCTGCGGGACGGGGAAAAAAAACACAAAAAAAACGCACACACATACAGAGGGTAAGAACACAGAACTTTACAGCCAGGGGTGTCAAACAAGGGCAGAACTGTAGCTGCTTTCCTCCGCGGGGGAAGGTGAAGCAGGGGGCCGGGGGGGGGGGGGGAGGGGGCTGGATTCTCATTACTACACAAATCTGCAGGCGTTATGATTGAAATGTCGCTCCTCGACAAAAGAAGCTCTCTGGAAATGCAAAAGTGACCGAGGCCAATTCACGACTTTGAAATAAGGTAAGCTCTAACCAGGGCTGGAGATTTGACAGCTTTAAAAAAATGGCCACCCCACCCGCCGCCTCCATTGTGTTGCTTTTAAACTGCTCTCTCTCTCTGTCTCTCTCTCTCTCTCTCTCTCCCTCGATGCCGCCCTGTCGATGCGCGGGCGGCAATTTAGACGGAGTAGTGTGTGTGTGTGTGTGTGCGTGTGTGTGCGTGCGGCGCTTCCACGTCTTTTGCATTTTGAAAAATTCGCCGGTGGAGAGGGCGAGACTGGATGGATTAGAGTGATGCTCGACAGCGTGTTCGGGGGGGTTTTTCACTCAAATTATCCCGGCTGTGGCCAAAAAAATAAACTCTCTCTCTCTCTCCGACATGTTAACCTGCTCTGCCAGTCAGAAGTCTGGACCCACCTGGCTTAATGTACTGTGTTTTTCATTCTCTTAAAGCCATTTTGATCTAAAGGCTTCTGCTTAAATGCTTGGAATTTGTTTTTTAGGCAAATATGAATAGTGAAGCTGATCCTATGTATGAATTTCTTTCCAAAGCCTTTTGCCTTTGCATCAAGGCAAAGGGTGGCTACTACTAGAATCTAAAATATGAGATAGTTTGGATTTGTTCAACACTTTTTTTGGTCACTGCATAATTCCATTTGTGTTATTTCATAGTTTTGATGTCTTTACTGTTATTCTAAAATGTGGAAAATAGTAAAAAGCGTTGCTGTTGATCCAGTGCCAAGTCCTGGTGGCTGGGTGCAGGTTGAAGAGGGTTCTGAACTGTAATCTGAGCCATGGTCATAAGGGTTTTCCCCACTTTCAGGTTAATCTTCCAGCCGATTTGGGACCCGGGGAATCGAATCAGCGTGCGCCTGGACACTGGAAATAGGGTTATGCTCACCTTTTCACCCTTAGACCCGGGGTCACCTTTCAAGCCGGGAAGACCAGGAGGACCCTAAACATCCACAGGGGGAGAGTGCGAGTTAAAAATCAATTTAGCCGAGAGGAGGAGAAAAGAAGAGGAGGAGATAGGAGATAGAGCGAGAAAATGAAAAGGAAACACTGGCGAGGCAGAGAACGCGAAGATGAAACGGGGGAGTGAGGCAGAGGGGCAAAGAAAGAGAGACGGGGGGGGGGGGGGGGGGGGCGAGACAAGAGAGCGAGGAAATGGAGAGAGGGGGGGACAAAGAAAGAGGTAAAGAAGCGGCAAAGTGAGAGGAGAGAAGAGAAATCGTCGAATGGAGAGAGAAAATGGGAAAGAGAAAGTGGGTGATAATCATCAAAGCATCACAGATATGACAGGGAGAGAGAGAGAGAGAGAGAGAGAGAGAGAGTGAGAGAGAGAGAGAGAGAGAGAGATTATGCATACTAACCATGGGACCAGGTGGACCGTCTTGTCCTGGGGAGCCGGGAAGTCCTTGTTCACCCTGAGAAAAGCCATCCAGTTGTAGTAAGCATTATAGCCTGCTGTATTTTCTCTGGCCTGTTATTGATTTTCTGTGCACAGCATGATGATTAATAGCCCAAACGGGGCAAAAAGTGTGTTGGAATAAACAAGCGAAGCTAAAGTACAAGCCAAATGGGAATATTGATTATTCCATGAGCTCCGTCGTCATGCCTTAGTGCTGCTTGTGGGGGGTGTGTTGTGTGTGTGTGTGTGTGTGTGTGTGTGTAATATATAAGTGTAACTGAATGGACGCTGAAGTGTGTGGGGAAAGTTCGTAGTTTCGGGGTTCAGACTCACGACAGGGCCGGGGATTCCTCGCAGACCCTCCGGACCGGGCTTCCCTGCGGGTCCCTGGGGTCCGACCGGGCCGGTTTTGCCCGGCGGTCCCTCGGCGCCGGCCTCGCCCTGCGCGTGGTTACACAAGAAGGGGGGTCGTGAAGAAGAAGAAGAAGAAGAGAAGAAAAAAGAAACAACAAAAAAAATCCTACCTTCTTGTAGTGTATTTTCTTATCTATCTATCTATCTATCTATCTATCTATCTATCTATCTATCTATCTATCTATCTATCTACCTACCTATCTATCTATCTATCTATCTATCTATCTATCTACCTACCTATCTATCTATCTATCTATCTATCTATCTATCTATCTACCTACCTATCTATCTATCTATCTATCTATTTATTTATAATTACTATAATTACTTTTCTATCCAATTATGTAAACTCTGTAGAATAGTCATCTTAATGTATTATAGATATCCAACTACACAATGCTCTGTTAGTAATATAAATGGATAGCAATGTAGTAAAGGAAGGGGGATAATGTACAAGAGAAACAGAGAGAGAGGGGGGTGGAGGGGGGGGGTGGGGGGTAGTGATGGGGAACAACAGCAGCCGGAGATACATATAATGGGGGTTGGATGAAATTCAAGATTATGAAATTGTTGAATTTTCTGACCTACCAAAAGAAGATTTCAGTTGTTTTTTTTTGTTCAAAAAGTAACATTTTGTACTTGTGCTGTTGCTGCTTTACCTTGCACCTTTACAAAAGTGAACACTCCAGAGGTGCCAACATATTTGTCATATATTGTCTAGGTGTTATGGCTTTCACCCCTGCATTACAGACTAAAGGTATTCCAAGGGAATTGGAGCTTCTGCTGCTACTGCACATTGCAAGACGCTTTGGATTGTAAGGTTTGACCGACGTTCTTGATATTTTACTGTCAGGTTTTCTTTCCATTTTTTTTTTTTTTATATCAGAATACCACTGTGGATTACTTTTAGCTTTAAATGACGCTGAGATAGTATGCAGCGTGTCGGCTGGGTGAATGGGAACAAGCAAACAAGAGTGTGAGTTATCATCCCGTTCCTGCTATGGATGCTTCACTATAGGCATGGGTGACTTTAACTCTTGCTACAACCTGCTGGCTTTTCATTTCCAGTTCATGAGAAATTAGTATAGATAAGAGCAAAGTAGATCAACTACTCAGAAATGCATCGACATGCTAAAAGACTAGACAGAGCCCATGAAAACAAGCTATCAAGTTTGAGCTACAGACTCACTTTACAGAGCTCAGAACTACTTTTTTTTCTATTTAATCTGATGCTGCTCAAGTGCTCAAGAAATGGTGACAAAAAACAAATTCTTTAACTGCTCCGTTCATATGGATGGGGTAAAAAAAAAACAATTTAGGGCTGACAGTTTGTCATTGTGTCATTTCATATCCAAAGCAACAAGAGTACAGGGCCAAAATGTAAAAAAAAAAAAAAAAAAAAAAAAAAATGTTGCTGTACAAATGCTTTCGGAGCTATCTATAGTAGTGCAATATGGTATTGCGGTGTATTGCAATTTATTATTCTGTTTATCTTTTCAGCTGACTGCACTGCCAGGCTGGAATAATACTCCTTACGGCGATAAAATTTCAAAATCAATTGCGCGTGTGATTAAAAGGCCGTAAATAAATGTTAATATTAAGTCCGGTGCCTTTCAGACTTTCAAGCGCTCCTTCAAGGCCGTTTTGGAGGTTTCAAGAACAGGACAAAACACCTGAATGTAGTCTTTCATTAATGGTGTTCACCTTACAAATTAAAATATATAAAAGAAGGCAGTGTATGGGAAAGTTTTACATTCTTCTATAAGGGAAAACCCATGTAATTGCTGGATTAGCTCGACAGTAATTATCATTCTGGTTTGTGTAAATAACAAAAGTGGCAAATCTCATTGTAGCTAATCAGATTCATATAACCCATCTGATGATATCTGATCCCCCCCCCCCGTGCACAAAGCAACAGAACTTGAACCCTAACCCTAACCACCGGAGTTTAGTCCTACTCATATAGGCCGCGTCCATAAATTTCCATCTGATGTGGAGGTGGAAACGTCTCCTGTGTTTTTTTGTGCTTTTAATTTAAAGAGCGGGACGGGGAGGAGAAAGAGAAGGGGGGAGGGGGGGTGGGGGGGTGGGTGGGAGTGGGGGGGGGGCAGTCGAGGGACTTGCTGAGACGGCTCTACTGTTGCGAGGGATGAATTGATTCCGTTACCTTGGCGCCCTTCTCTCCTTGCCTGCCCTCTGCACCGGCGGCCCCCGGAGGTCCCTGGGGGGGGGGGGGGGAGAAGGACAGGACATCGCTTTAGCATTTCGCACACACACACACACACACACACACACACACACACACTCACTATCTGTACTATCTGCGTGTGCGCAAAGGTGTTTGTGTGCGAGAGGACAATTCTGGACGTCAAACACACTATTAAACATGCCTTTCTGGCCTCATCGGTCGGTCCAATTACAATCTAGCGTCTTTCATCCTGTACAAAAGCTTCAGCTCTGGAACAAAGAGACCTAATCAGCGCCGAAAGCCCGGGGATGCCGCCCGGGCTCGCCTCCCCCGGCCCTCTTTGCCGTGTCCCGCGTGGTTTTTCATCAGAACTCGTACGGAATCCTCTCCTCTCCAGGCTTGATAATCGGCTTGTCCTTGAAAGTCCACCGCCTCCTCGGCTGTGTGTGTGGAGTCGTGTGTGTGTGTTGTTGTTGTTGGTTCCGTTTCTCGGTCCCCGGGCCCACACATGCGTATACACACGTTTCTTTCAACTCCAACCCCCCCCCCCGTCTCTGATCTGGCCCCCCCTCGGCTGCTGGCCTGAGTGCTATCGACTGAGAGCCTCTAATGCGAGCTCTCCTCTCTGTCTTTTGAGCTTTCATCTTCTCTGCCTCTTACGGAGGCGCTGAAGAGGACAGCTCTTGATGAGCACAAAGGGCCATTCCTGTTGCAGCACAATATCACTGGAGTCGCTGCGTAAGTGTGATCCTCCTGTCAAGGTTGCCGGAGCGCCTGTCTGCTGCCTGTACAGCGTCGGGCCTGCTTAAAGTTTATTAGTGTGGCTCCGGGTGAGAGAAGTCATTACCGGTTGCTGGGAAAGGATTAAAGAGAGTAACCTGTGCCAGAATATAATTACAGCCAGATGAGATGAATAGGTTAGTCCATACCGCTTTTTTCAGAGAGTCAAAGTTGAATAAATCCCACATTAAGACGTAAGATAACACAATATAAAGAACGAATCGAATTGACTCGGAGGCAGAGCTACAGAGAGATTTTAAGGATTGTTTCAAGTTGCTGTGGGGAGAAACGCTGAGGCGGCAAAATAACAGGAGGGCGGATGCGGAACAACTCCAGCCGTGGGAATTAGGTATTCATGGAAGGCGGCCTGTCGGGGAGTTGCAGGGATCATCTCGGGTCCCCCCCCCCCACCCCTTTTTTTGTTTTTTTTGTTGTAAGCGATTAAAGACCCGCGCGTGGGATAAAATAGCCTTTTTTTCCTTACATTAATCTCCCGGGGCCGTTTAGGTACCGCATATGCTGATACACGTGCTAAATACCCGGAATGTCAATTTCACCGGGGGCGTGTTAGAAAAGTAATCAACCCCCCCCCCCGGTTTAAAAATGCATGACATGCGTTTTCCCGTCGGACCGAGCCGCGGAGTCGCTCTTTGAAAAATGCGCCCAGTCACTCGAGACTGGGACTTTTTTTTTTGAAGTACAGGAGAATAGCGAGTCGTTTTCATGTGGACTTTGAGCGCCCAAACCCCCCCCCCCCCTTGCCATATTGGAGATATGTTAACGCTCCGCCTGGAATCTGCGCATTCAAACAGCGGCCCGCCAGGCTCTGATATTTCCCTCAGATATATCTCGACCTTACGGGCCGGATCTCCGCCCGCAAACACCGAATGAAGAACGGTCACCGTGGCAACATGGTCGAATCTTCTCTGTGTTACCTTAAGAACTTAAGAAATGCGCAGTTCCTATGTTAACGCGTGTCCGGTCCACCAAAGGATGACAGCCGCCGATGGAGGCACTAATGACAACATGTTTCGGGGTTATTGCCCTGACAATAACAGCACCCCCCCCACCCCCCGCCCCCCCTTCTTGTCCTCTAACAACTTTGCCGCGTCCGTGTCGCGCCTTTGTTTTTGCGGCGGCTGTCAGGGCGAGCGGCGGCGGATCAATAACGTGTCAGACTGGCTAGATCTCTCTCCTCTCCCTCTCTCTCTTCCCGCCGCCACAGGCAGATAAATGAGTTTGGAGCCCGCAGCTTTCTTCTCTCTCTTTTTTTTTTTTTTTTTTTTTTTTTTTTTTAAGTAAGCCTTTTCAATTTCTCGCTCAAGAGAGAGAAAAAAAAAAAAAAAAATTAATAAAATGATTTTCACATCCTGACGTGCGTTTCTCGGTCGGCTCCGAGGCGGCTTTTCTTCTCTCGACGCCTTGACCCCTCAAATCTCCCGCTTTGTTTTCCCCTCTCGGCTTTTAATGAAAATGAAACTCTCCTGCGTCGCTGCCGAGATTGAGCTGTTGAGTAGGGGCTGTCGCAGTGAGCCGTGGTGCTAAGGATGCACACTCCCTTCCTCCATGTTCTAATAGGGCTAATACATTTCACATGGGGCGTGTGGATTATGGTCTAAAGCCTCGGTCAACGAGAGATCTCATATCAAATCAGAACCGATCTTGTAGTGAAACATCAACAAAGAGGAATCGTAAGTTTTCAACAGATAGGAATGTGAAATAATGTGACGTTTTAAGAAAACATGATGACCCAATGTGACAGGAAAATCAAAAGCAAATTGTGAAGCGGCCTTGTGCTAATCTGCTCCGTCTTCCATTATCAGTGTAGGCTTACATGTGATGAATACAATCGGGGGGGAAAAATACAGAAAAAGCAACGTGGTTTCAGACTTACTCTCTTGCCAGGTGGTCCGGGTGGGCCGGCTTCCCCTGATGGACCCGGCGGTCCCTGAAAACAAGGAAACAGGATTTGTTGTTAAAAAAACCACAGCGCAATACTTCAAGGCTTAACAAAGGCTCGGTGATGAGATGGATTTTGACGAGGACGCGGCGAGCCTCATGAAAACCCCTCATTATCCCCCGCGAAAACATTTAGACAAACATTCAAACAGAAGATAATCCCCCCCCCAAAAAAAAAAAAAAAAAAAAAAAAAAGTTACACCGGAAAACAAGCGGGATGAGTCTGAAACGGTGCGTAGACAGTTTCATCCAATTATCTCCCAGTTAATTGTGGGCAATCAAACCCATTTTTCGACATTTGCATAGGCAAATATTTGACAATATTGAAAAGAGAAAGCAGAGGATATCATTTGAGTGGAAGGGAATTTGCAGGGTTATTCAGCTGTGTGATGGGTTCAGTGCATTGAAACACTCAAATACTAATCATAGAGTGGGATATGTGGTTTTTTTTTTTGGTTTTTTTTCCCCGTCAAAGTCGAACTTCACCGAGCCGTCGCGGGGGAAACTTCATGTTTTAATAGAACTTCTAAACACACTTCTTCTCTGCAGAGAGTCTCCGGCGAAAAGCAATCAGTGTACGCAAACAAACAAAAAATAAAAAATCCACTCTTCAAATATATTACATCCAGGAAATAAATAACAGACTTGCTTTGTTTTTCTTTGGCGCTGATAAAAACTAATTTACATTCATAAATGCTAAAAAGCATTGTAGGGCCGGCGCGGTGCTGTTTGCCTATTGCTAATCGCACTTTATGAATCTGTAAAGTGGATAAGTCCATTCACCCAACACCCAAGTGTGTGAGGTAAATATCATGATTTAATATGTTGCAGTGTAAATTATTTACTCGGTAGATATAAGCTTACAGCTTTTACTGCGGGGCAAAATATGTGGTGGGCAATTATACTTAGAAAAGTTAATTTGAACAAGGGCTGTTCACACACATTAACAAACTAGTTGATGGTGGAATTACATCACAGTATGAAGAACCCCTCGAGTGAGCTGAAAACATGATATACTGTAAACTCATACTGTCTGTTGAACTCACCGGCTGACCGGCTTCACCATCCTCTCCCTTCTCTCCCGCTCCTCCATCAGTACCCTGTACAGGAGAGAGATGCATGTTAGATTATTAAAATGTCTTTATAACCATATTGCCACCATTTTGCTCATTTCCCGCACACGTCGGCCTGTTTGGGTGGTAATGCTGCTCAAAGACCCCATACTTACAGCGACGCCGGGCTCTCCAGGGGGACCGGGGTCTCCGGGGAATCCGACGGGTCCCTTTTAGAGGAAGGGGGGGAAAGAAAATGCGTCAGAAACCTAAAGCGCTGGTGTGGAGTTATAATCTCCTTGGATACAGGTATATGGATATAGTTAGTAATTTAGACAGTGATTTAGTACTTGTGTGCCTGGTTGTAACTGTTGAAGGCAATTTTGTAGACTTAATGATGATGTTACAAATCCATCAGTGCAGCACTCACTGCGTTCCATTACCATATTGGAATAAAATATAATCTCCCTCAATAAAAAGGCTTTTTAGCTCTTAAATATGTTGGAGGATAAAATTGCCTGCCTCCAGGCTGATGGGGGGGACGTTTCTTTTAAAGCGGTGCTTTTTTGAGCCGGCGTGACTGAGTGCCGGAAAACAGCCTTCGCCGAGTTTGGGAGTCGTTCGGGCGGACTTACCGGGTTGCCCTTGGGGCCGTCGTCTCCGGGGGGTCCTTTGGCGCCGGCGGGTCCGGCAGCTCCGGGGGGTCCGGCCTCTCCCTTCTCTCCTCTCTCACCTTTAGGTCCCTGTGGAGGGAGGGGGGGGGGGGGCGTTGGATACATCAGTTTTTTTTCTAGGGAGTCGAGCGCTGAACCGAGGGAAATTGGATCCAAAGCTGTTCTCGGTGTGCGTAATAGAGGACGGCAAGGGAGCACAGAAAGTCTTTACGGTCAAAGTTGTTGATGTGAAATAAGACATCTGAGAAATCTAGATGTGTTTCTCAGCTCTCTGAGTTCCTAGATACTGTAGTACTGAGCCTCTACAGTCCTGACACAGAGGGACAACTTTATGTTAAAGCCGCTGTGTGTGGCATTTTTAAGCATCAATACACAGTATCATCATACCTTGGTATAACAAATGAGACGATTGGAAGCCTCTATCTCACACCAGTGGTATTGTTAGTGCTAGTGCTTCTCCAAATTAAGACCGCATTTCCCATAAGCCCCGTTGCTTTCTGTCCCCTCCCCCTCCCTGAAGAGGATAAACATGTTGGGAGTGACTTTTCCTTTTATCATCTGCCATTGCCAGAAACTCTGAAAGCTTTAGCTCTGTTTGTGCTGGAAAAACAGCGCCCTCTTCCTGTTTTTGTGCCATAAAGCAATCTCCCTTCGTTTGTTCGCAGTAATTATACAAATGTCTAAATATGAATGATTCAGTGATTTTAAAATGCCACATGTAGCACCTTTAAATGCTAAATGTAACATTTAAATGTTAAAACAGCAATCTGAGAGGCAGCGGGCCCTTGACTGGGACCTTTTGCTGCAGACAGATTTTGGGAACCTCAAGGATGCTAAACGACATGGAACAAGCAGGAGACATTGTGCATGCTGGTAAGCACGTTCCTCTGCCACTCCCACTGGAGATGGGCCATCTTTCCAATCTGTTGTTGTAGCTCCAGTAATGACAAATAGGGCAGCGGAGCTAATAGAGACATCAATGATGTGTGATGGGGTGAAAGCTTTAAAAAATAATAGCTCATCAAATTGTCATACGTCTCTGTCTGGGGCTGACACGAGCGTGAATATGGATATGGTAAATTAATATACAATCAATCAAAATCAAAATCACTGGCTGTGTAGATGTTTGGAGTTCAAATTATACTTATTATACTATACTTAGAACAATCCAAAAAGTCCCTCAGTACTGCCACATTGTAGCTACCGAAAACAGGGCAAATCACAGCTAAAAGCCCTACTCAGACGAGTGGGTGGCTGGTGTTTTGAAGGAAGCTAACTGGCTTCACGGCGGCTGCAGTCATTGTTCTTTGGGACAGAAGCAGCAGGCGTATCCTCCTGGTAATTATGTCTTAAGAGTCTGGGAAGAGACTCAATTTGGCAGGCCGTGTGGACATGGGGCGCTAGGCAGGAGAGCCATGCTGAGGCAAACTAGCGGCCTCGACGTGAGGGACAATTAGATTCACTCTGATGAATACACAATGTCACTCTGCTGAGAAAAAATCTTCTTGTTAGAGGAGATTTTGCTCTATATGTGCCTTATATATTAGCCGACTGTTTTCCTGGGACTAGCCCTAGAAATATTTAACGACCCCTTTTTACATTTTCATCAAGTGATACAGCAATTCATGCTAGGTGTTTGTACAATACATATGAAATGTACGCATATGGGCAGTGTATGTATGGGAAGTACACACGCAAACATACAGACACATTGCAATACAGATTTAGCTAGACACATTTAGCAAACAAAAAAACACAGAGATGCTAACTTACTCCAGTACCAGGCTCTCCGGGTGATCCTGGGTTTCCAGCCTCACCTTGCTCACCCTGTGATGAGAGAAATGTCAGTGTGTGGACGGATGAACCTTCTCCCTCATATATGGAGTTTCTAAAATCAGATGCACCATTTGAAAAAAAGTATGTAACAAAATAACTGTTAACTGCTAGCATGGCTGATCAACAGTACATCTCAATAACAGCAGGTAACTTGACACTCGATCTTCTTTATTTTAAAAACTGAATGATAAACTTCAGATAATAATGTTTTTTCCCCATAATAGATAAATAACATTAGAGAATTGATTTCTTGAAATACATTTTAAATAAATGCATTTAGCTCAGCTGATACTAAGTTAAGAAAAAAATCACAGATGACTTATGATGAGTTTTAACAACAAAAGTCATACTGATGAGTCACACTGATGATTTATTAGGCAAGCTTCTTAAAGTCTACTGTGTGGAAACATCAGGGTCTATCATTTTAGTTGATTGGTGCTATTACCAAAGGTGTAAAGAGCCACTGTATCCTGGGTGCCCTCTCAAAGTGCTGCGAGCCCTCTCTGTTTCATATTCCAGAGTCATTTCAGCAGCCGGGGTACAGCATTAAGTATTTATAGTGCAGCCGTCTGCCAAATGGCTGTAAAATGGACGAATCTTGTTGGAAGCGTTGTAAAATAGACATTAATAGTGTCAAAGCACTAACTCAGACAAAAAGGCTGGGCGTACGAAATGAACAGACTCCCGGTGATAATAGAGGGACGGGGAGTCGGGGGTCGGCCCGCGGTATTTCAGTCCCGGCATCGGCCCGGCCGGATCGCCCCGGGGTGCCGCGCTCCGATTCTTACCTTCTCACCCACGGATCCCATGCCGCCCACACCGCCCGGAGGACCTTGCGCACCCTGGAAATACAGAAGAGATGAGTCATCGTCCAGGGGAGGTACGTACAGTTATGTTTTCAATATGTGCCCGTTTGTTATCAACGGGCGGTACGTACATCAGCTCCACTGGGACCCTGAGGACCTCTGGGACCAGGGGGACCAGGAGGGCCCTGTAGAAAGGGGAAACAGGAAAGTAGACGGTCAGACAGGAGGCAACTCCAAATGAAAAACCTGTGTTGTTAAAATGTATGAAACTATTAAGAGAGCGCTATCAAAAAGCAAATGCGCTTCTTACCATAGGGCCAACGTCGCCGTTCTCTCCCTTCTCGCCTGGAGGTCCGGGAAGACCCTAAGGACAAGACAGACGAATAAACAATTATATCATCGGTGAAGAAAATAATTGTGTTACAAGCACAAGGTGCCGTTGCATGAATAAGCAATGGCGTTCTTAATGATTTAAATTTGTTTGTGCTGTAAACTGTACTTGCAACAGCTGTTCCTGCTTGAGATTTAATTGGACAGCTAACACACTTGCTGATTGTTGAAGACATGGCGGCGACGCAGTGAAATATTAAATATCCGTGGTCCAGAGCATGCGCATATGAATCGCTTGAAGCTGTGTTTTAACTGCGGTGTGTTGATAGAATTGTCTGTTTAACGGGGAATTTCTGAAAGGGAAGAAAGGTCTTGTCAAGACGTCTGCTACTATCGTACGTGCCACAGACTCACAAAAACAGCAACCTTGGGTGGATAGACAGAAGAGAGTGGTAGTACACTCGCTGGCAGAAGCAGTGATTTGGATCTTTTGAACACACACCAAACATTTCAAAAGAACTCTTCAAAGGAGGTGTGAGAAGCAGTGAGGCAACTGCATTAAAAACACCGAACAGCCGACTTTCTAAAGCAGACCCGTAAGAGTAGTCGAGATAGTGGTGGTGGGGAAGTGTTATATCAGACGTCTCCACACCATGGACCAGCTCCAAGGCCAAGCTCTAGTCAGCTCCATTGTAGACTAGTGCAGTTCCCTTTAGCTGGGTTTCCTTGGTGCTCTATTTGGCCTCAGAATGTTGAGGTCCAACTTGTACTCAGCCTCCCTAAATCCTTCCGTGTGACTTGCTTCTAACCTTCTAAGCTTACTCTACTGTTGCAACCCCTTACGGTAAGTCTCTGTGGACAAAAACATCCGCTAAATACCTAAAGTGTAACACTGTACACTGTACACTGTCTGATTTAGGTTTCCTTTTGAGCCCGAGATCGTTTTATTCTGCGATCCCCGGCTCCGGGGCGACGGACCTGTCACTCGCAGGTTCAAAAGACGTCAGAAACGGCGCAATCGCTCATCGCAAAGAGACACAATCCTTTTCCGTCACTCCTTTTTCGGTTCGCTTCCCCTTTCTGTAGCCGGCGGCTTGTTGGTCTCCGCTCAGAAGGTGCGGACGTAGATCCGGCTTGCCCCCCCCGTGCATGTCAAATGAGCGGCGCGGTCAAGCCCTCATACGTGCCTTTGATCCCTGACATTTCTACCGTTAATTGCCGCGGTTGAATTGCTGCACCTGGCTTCGCCTCGTGTGTGTGTGTGTGTGTGTGTGTGTGTGCGCGTTCTTGCCGCAACCGCCGGTTTGTCATCAGCGTTAAGGTGTAGGGTGGGGAAGGAGGAGATCAAAGAATTTTTCATTCCTCCTGCTATTTACTTGCGCTTACACCGGCCTATCTTCCTCAAATACCCACACACCCCAGGGAGGAGGCAGACTCTTTGCAGACTCCACGTGCGTGTGCGGTGTGTGTGCGTGTGTGTGTGTGTGTGTGTGTGTGCGTGTGCACGCACGAGAGGCTGTGTGTGCCGCTCTGCTGATGTTCTTGTAAGCGTTTGGCCGTGTGCGCGCGTGGCTGCATGCTGATTCCTCCCCGTGCTGAGAAATCTCATCAAGTGCAGAGGTCTCCTCCAGTCGGAGATCGTTAGCGGCGCTGCTAATTATGCGGCGTGGTAAATGGGCTCGACGAGGAACCGACTGCTGGAGCAGGTCAGTCCGCGCGATTAATGGAATCGCGATGGGAAGTGAATTACACCCAATTAAAAATCCATTGAATACAATCGCGCGGAGATGGGATGGTACCTTGGAACGATGAGCAGTACTCTACGTAATTGCATCAAGACAATGACCCCGATCTCTGCGGTCAACTCTTAACATGTTTAGCTTAAGGGGTTGATTACTAATAAAACAGTTAATTACTAATACTGTGCGCACTTCTCCTACTGTAGAATCTCATTATTTTTGTGCCTGCCCTTCAAATGATCCTTATATCAAAGCCGGCCTCTACAGTGTCTTTGGACGGGCATGGCAAGAGCGCACTTGAGCACATACTTCTGAAAGACATCGAACTTTGCATATCAAACAGCAGGAATTCGACATTCAAGTTCGCGCCTGGTGCTAAAGCGCTCGGCGACACTCTTTGTTCTTTGCTCATGGAGGCTTTTTTTATGAGGAGGGAGAGGCAGAGTGGACGTTTACCGCGGACGGTTTTGTTGAGAGAGAGTCTTCGCTGGCCTTGGCTTGGCCGTGGCGGTGAATGGACGTGAGAGGTGTGATCATCGGGTGCCGGAGCCGGGTTACAATACAATACGCACCACGGATCCAATTAAAGTAGATCACACCAAATGAATGTGAGAGTGTGTGTGTGTGTTTGTGCCCGACTTTGGTTGCACTGTAGCGTGGCGTGCGATGAATGCCAGTGTAATGCAGCTGTGATGCTACTGATGAAAAGGAGAGCATTTTTCTCGCTTTTGCAAGATGTCCACAGTTGTATAGCTTTAATGGTGTACATACAGCTGATACAGCTAAGTAGAAAACATCTATAGATGTAGCTGTTGAGTACCGGTAAGTCCCTCTTGTTACTGCATGCTTACTGCTGTCTGAAGTTACAGTGAATAGTTTGGTAACTAGCTGGTTGAGAGACATCAGAGTTTTGTTGTACGATACACTCATCTGATTGTATTATATAACCAGGAATGACCTTTTTATTCATAGTTTATATCATAATATTGTTAAAGTTGATGATGCAAGTTATGTTAGGATTAGGTGTCTTTTCAGGAAAAAAGCTGAAATTAAAGGTAACCTATGTAATATTTTCATCTTTCGTCTACAAGCTCAGTAGATTTGGTGGAAGGATGAACTTCTAATCTATTCCTCTTTTGGTTTGTTGTTTTCCCCTGTATTCAGCTCAAAGTATTTTTTCTGGGTCATAAACAAGCTCCTCCCCTTTAGCTTGAGCCCCTCCCACCCCTTAAAACCCTTCAGGATCAACCAGCTAATACACATTTACTGTTCCACACTCATTGTATGTACTGTATTTGTATAGTGTGCTTGCTGTGTGTGTGTGTGTGCACGGTACTAACCTGCAGACCGATGGGACCGGGGGGTCCAGGGAAGCCTCTGGCGCCCTCATCTCCCTTCTGTCCGAACATACCCTGCTGACCCCTGGGACCGGGCTCTCCGTCGCCTCCCTGAGGACCCACACACACGCACATATCTCCACTATGGCCAAAACACGCTTTTACATTTGCTGTTCTAAACACCCGGATTCTGGTTGGTCTTTCCCGGGAAAAATCCTCTGGTGTACTGGAACTGATGCGTTTTACATTTAGATTAGACCAGCTACCATTAGACCATTAGACCATTAGACAGTTGTACTTACAGCGGGACCTGGGGCACCAATGGGACCTTGAAGACCGGCTGGACCAGGAGGACCCTGAACACAAACGAAGAAACAGTTATCTTAAAACTGTAAAACCAATATATCTTTTATATTATTCTATCTTTTCTGTATTTTTTCCCTCATTATTAGTATTTTATGTGTTTCAGTGATACTTAACTGAATCTCAGCTTGTTGTTATTGTGATAAATGTGTAGTGAGATGTGAGCACATGCATGGTGGGTGTGGAGGAATCTCCCTTAAGAGAATCGCTCCGCTGAATCAATATCTGTTGTATCACCAGCTACTGTGCGGGGTTCATTAAGATATAGTGAATTATGGATGGCATCCCTGCTGTAAATGTGGGTGTGGGATGGGTAACGCACCTGTTCACCCTTGTCGGCTTTGCTTCCCTTCTGACCGGGCTCTCCGACCTCTCCCTGGGAAACACACACACACACACACACACACAATTGTCTTGTCAAAACACCGTCTCCTTCTCCAAATGTCAGCAGCGTACAGGAAAATCATTGAAAACACTCAAATCTGTATTTATGAGCTCTGCAGCTATGTTGCCTCCATCCACAACAATGTAGAGTTCGTTATGGACGTAAGTGAAAGATTTTTTTTTTTTTTTGGAAACGACGAGCTCATTATATAGAAAAGCTCTGCGGCGACATATGTTTGGCAGCTCAGTAGATTGCCTGGATGGTAACCTTAAGGGGCATAATGATTGCGGGAGATGAAACGAGCGACAGTGTTTCACTTTTACATCTCCTCTAATTGCGTTTCCTGGCGCTTTTGGTTATGAAGATGGATAAGCGGCGGCGAGGAGAAGAGAGAGACATATTTTCGATGCAGATGGCCCGAGCGGGATCGTGGGGGATGAAGATTGATCGACAGTCTGTTTTGGTCCCAAAAAACGCAGCCCAGTTCGAGGGCTGGGAAAGGAGTTGTAACTGGGCCAAAGACAGAGAGAATGGGAGGGAGGGAGGGGGAACCGACCTTGTCGCCGTCCTCTCCGGGTGGACCCTGGGGTCCGGCGGGGCCGGGCAGACCGACAGGACCTTGGACACCATCGCGACCAGCTGGACCTTGAGGGCCTTTCTCGCCCTAGGGGACGCAAACACATTTGTTTTCATTATGTTTGGGAAAAAATAACACAACACAACACACTGAGATGAAGTATTTTGTGAGTTCTGACAGGAATTCTGAAAATGAAAAAAAATAAATAAATACTTACAGGTGCTCCCTTCTCTCCAGCAGGCCCTGGCGGGCCCTGAGGACCAGTTCTACCTGACAGGCCAATTGGACCGGCTGGACCAGCAGCACCTCTCTCACCTGGTGAGCCCTGTGTGTGTGTGTGTGTGTGTGTGGGAAGGGAGGGAGGGCCAGCCAAGGAGGAGGACGTGAAAGAAAAAAGATGATGAGCAGGAATAAAAGGCAGAAGGCAGGTTTTGTTCATTCTGGACTGAGAGACGCATTTCGCACTTCTGTCAGGCCGCCCATAAAAATAACTGTGTACGCTGAACAATGAACATTGCTATTAAGATATTTACAAAGCAACAAAACCCAGCTGAGTTCCAGTGCTAATGGATGAACACACACACACACACACGCGTACAGGACACACACAAAGCCCTATTGGAAAAGGAAAACAGAAAGAAAGAAAAAAAAAAAGGCGGGCGCACCACACAGCGGCGGTGGCTTTTAAGTCCTATCAAAGCACCGCTGTTCCTTGAAAGCAGCCGGCGTTATCTGCCGCGGCCGGGTCGGACATTAGTGGAGACGAGAGAGGGAGGAGGGGGAGGGGGCGGTGGGGGGGTGGGGGGGGGGAGCCTGAGGTCTGCGCGGCTCTCTGCACTCTGACCGGCTCATTGATGGAGGTGAAAAATGCATCTGTGGAGGAAAGGAAGGTCGATGCCTGGTCCCCAAACAAGAACCTGCCTGCATCATTTTGTGAAATTAGGGACCTAAATGTTTGATTTAATGAGAGTTACACTGATATACCCATATGTATTATCCAACACTGTTATCTAGGATTAGACCAATGTATTGTTTGTGTATATATACTGTATTGTGCTGATATTGACCTTTTATTTCATATCAGATATCAGCCAATCAGTGTCGTCCACTTCTGATATGATGGAGGTTCCTCCCTGACCACAGCTACATTAAATCATCTGTCAAATCTGCAATGAAATTTTTGTTTGTTTAACTGTTCAATTAGATTTAAAAAAAAAAAAAAAAAAAAAAAAAATCATTTAAAAGCCTAACGTAGAATTTCCCTGCCATTGAATAGGTTTGGTGGGTCTCCCTGCTTTAAAGAGCTGCTAACATTAAAATAATTTCATTAGTCGGGGTTTCAATGGTTTTAGTGTCCCATGATGGTCTAAATGCTTCAGAGGCTTTTCCATAATGACAAGAATTGCATTCCGGGGGAAACACTGAATACTTGTCATTTTTGGCATGAAAATGTTCATAAAGATCTTGAATATTGGCCCAAAATATCAGCTATCGATGTCTTTAGTCTAAAAATATGATATGATGATTTTTTATTTTATTTTACCATGCCATAATATCATATTCAGTCAGATGCTTGCTGGGGTTGTATGTAATTGTATGTATTTTGTTTTCCTCTGGTTGATCTATTGCAGAACCAGCTCCTCCATAAGGAGCAGTGATGTGTTGTGCTCTGCAGTGTGCCAGTGTGTCAGTGATGCTTCCAGCCGCACGCCCACACATCACACACGAGGCTCATCTGGCTTTTTATCATAATCTACACCGCGCAAACATGGCTGTTATTGTTGCTGCTGCTGCCAATCACATCATTTAAATGAACTCATAGAGGACATTGAACATGATGTATCATATCCCACAGCCTCAATTAGAGGTCTGTTTGTGTGGAACCGCGTAACCTTGTACCATGTCCGCCCGCCAGAACGCATGTAGTCTCTCACCGATACTGGTACGGTTCGTTTTATACACTAAAGTTGGCCGTCTGGGTGGTGTTGGGACACCGATCGTGGGGTCGATCGCAGTGCTTAAAAACGGAGGACTCCACCCTGCCGGGAAGCCGGGTCGCTTAAAACAAACGCACAATCAAATGACAGTTTCATCTGAGCCGCGGAGCTGCCAAAATTGGTGTAAAAAACACAAGTGTGTTCCACCATGGAAATGTGAAAAACAATAAAGGTTTCTAAAGTTAAGACTCGACAAGTTCTATCTCACAGTATTTGGTTGCAGCCTACCATATGTTACTGTATGTTAAAATGTTAAATGTAAGCTTTTAAAACTGCAATCAAAAAACATATTTTTTTAGCAGCTGGTATTTTGTGCTTTTTTTTTAATCGTGGTAAAAATCACGTAAAAATCTGTAAAAAACCCCGCCAAAAATCACCTTTACGAATACAAAACCACTGTACTGTACAGTCACAGCCCATGATGTCACACTAACCCCTAGATGCCCCCCCCCCCCCCCCCCGCAGGCGAGGGATGTGTATCAGCAGCAGCAGTCTGGGTGACTAGACAGTGACTCACCATATGGATGCCTTCTACTGGCTGCGTGGTTTTGTTGTGTGTGTGTGTGTGTGTGTGTGTGTGCCAGGAAGCAATGGAGCAAACAATCTTGATACCCGGCTACTCTAGCGCATGATCGCTCCGATGACAAATCGCTCTGTGCCGCGGGACGGGGTGAAGTCGGGCCAAGCTTCCATTTATTCATTCATTCATTCGTTCAAAAAAAAAAAAAAAGAAACCAGATGGCATGAGCTGCACTAGACATAGAGACTATAATGCATTTCTAACATGATTGTTATGTTGGATAACTGGTTTTCATGGACTCAGTGAGCAGCTGAAGTGGGTTCATATCCTGTGTGCTGTTTTCTCTCAGGTCCTAGGCTCTCCTCTTCCTCAGTAACTATTGCAGTGTCCTCAATCAAGGCACTTAAATGGTGCTCATCAAACCTTCCCTGTGGGGGTCAAAGTTAAATATCAAACTTTCTCCCTCAACTTTGGGAGTGTCGCCTGAAACGGACCGAAGCCACCCCGTGGGTGATGTCAAAAGAGAAAAAAAAAAAGTGTGAGGTTGGTCCCAGCAGTTAGCCGGGGACAGACTGAGGGCGATTCTGCAGGGTTTGACGTCCAGAGGATTTAAAGTGCCCTCTGGTGCTTGACATCTAAACTGCAGACCTCACTGAAGACTCAAGTGGTTCTTGCATTGCTTTTGTTAAGCGGTCTGTACTGAACTTGAAACCACGACACATACTGTACAAGCTTACTGTGCAAAATATGAACCAACAAACTAATACCTGAAAATCTGACATAAACCAAATATAGAATACCAAAGATAAGAGCAGCAAGATAAGGCCAGCATCAGGTACATTCTTCTATTTCTTTTTTTTTTTTTTTTTAAAGTGAATCTCCCAAAGGTGACCGCATCTCTCATAGCGGTGTACTTACAACAGGGCCGGGCGGACCTTGGGGCCCCTCTCCTCCCTTCAGACCTGCTGGACCCTGGAAGAACAAGGGCAAAAAACAGACGTGAGGGGCTTGTGCAAAATGCATAAAACACAATCAAAATCAAAATCTGGACACAGTACATCACAGGGAGCGTGCTGCGAGTGCGTTACAGGCTTCAGCACACGGTCCAGAAATATCCTCGTTATTATTATTGACGTTTTCTACCTGTCAGAGACTCCACCTGCTACGTGAGAGAAAGAGAGTCCGACCGTCTACCTCGGTAATTGACGCCGCGTCTTACAAAAAAGATATATATATTTTTTTTTTCCCCCTTTTTATGAATTTTGCTCTTGTGGACAGCTAGAGAGAGAGATAGATGGAGGGGGAGAGAGAGAGGAGAGAGAGAGAGAGAGAGAGAGAGAGAGAGCAAAGAGCCTGTTGGTGTTATCCAGCTGTGTTCGGGCCCGATATTTATCAGCTCATATATTCCCCCCCTCAATTTCCCTCTCATCAAACGCGCAATAAAATAATAGAGCTGAAATAAACAACCGAGAATGTGTGTGTGTGTGTGTGTGTGTGGCTGTGCCTTTTTCTACTGCATATCTCTTCTTATATATCACATTTCTTTTTTTTTGCGCATACGCATGGGTGCACAGGTCTTCGGCATACTTGAACGTGTGTGTGCATGTGTGTGTTCCTGCATGTTCATCACTGTGTGTGTGTGTGTGTGTGTGTGTCTCCTTCTCTTTATGTGTATGCGCAGGCACAAATCTCAGGTCCGTCCGGTGCGGTGCATGCAATGTGTGTGTCCCCTGCATGTTTGCCAGTGATACCAGTGTGTGTGTGTGTGTGTGTGTGTGTGTGTGTGTGTGTGTGCAGCTCCCCAGCGGGCCGCGGCAGCACACATGGCAGTCTGGGTAATGAGTCTCTGCTGGCTCTGGCTGTGTTGCGGGAGTAAATTACGGCGGCGGGAAAACAATCAGCCCGCGGAGAGCGCCGGCTGACCTTGGAGAGGCAGCCTCCGCTCGTTCCCGGCCGCCCGCGCTTTAATTGCCAACATTTCCCACTTAATAATTCATTGAGTAAATAATGCATACGGAGACAAACAGATAACATTCCCCCCCCCCCCCAAAAAAAAAAAAAATTATAGGAACGGCGGCGTTCTGCTAGCGAGATTTGACGAATAGGCTTTACCGTGGCGCCGGGTAGACCTCTCTCTCCGGGGAAGCCTCGAAGACCCGGGGGGCCGTCCTTGCCGGAGGTTCCCTGGGGTCCGGGGTCTCCCTGTGGACACAATCAAGCACGGGACGGTTAGTAGAAGTCACGCTATGTTGCTTAAAACAGTAGCATAATAATAATAATAATAATAAACTCCATTTTTATACATTTGTTTCCAACCAAAAACTGTCATTGGAGATGTTCTATGACTGCTTTTAACTACAATATAAGACTTTGTTTATTGCTTAGTAATGGGTAATTAATTTTTTGCTGCTGCAGGGAAAAAATACAATTAGAAAGCTTGTATGGTTAACTAATACGATTGTAAAAAAGCCGTGTTTCCATGACCTCGGCACAGTAACTCCATAATAGCACTCCCTCTCATTTGTTATTGCTTGAATGTAGCATTTATCAAAAAGCAGAGGTTTAAAAGAAGACAGTCTTGACTCATTACTGTTACAGCAGAACGGCCTCATGGTCACAGACTGACCCGTAACCACAAGGTCACACATTCAACCCCTGCAAAAGCAAAACGTGAGCTCGGAATTGTGAGGTTCTATCTGAGTTTTGGTGTTAAACAGGTAAAAAAGGAAGTCTGAGACAGTGGAATCTTTGATGTTCGGTATCTCAGGGCCGGCACCTTATAATTCCGAGCTCACAAAATGTTCCCGTCCTACTTAGAGACGCTGCACACCTACCTGCTCTGCACCCCCTGGTGGAATGTGTAGGCTTACATGCATGTGTGTTTAAGCATATGAAAAGCAAATGCATACTAATGGCATTTTTTGCATCCCACCGGGAAGAAAAACACACAGCTGACAGTTCACCTTAATGGGCCGTTAGCTGCATTTATGTTGAACCTGTGTAGATTTTCAGTGGGTTCGTAAACCGAGGTGGTGCTGAAACTCAGAGACGTCTGGTCTTGGAAACTCAGACACATTATGCGCCAGAATTTTGTGATGGAAAGGTTAGAATGATAAGGAGCCGAGTGCTGCTTAAAGGGCAACTCCAAAGTTCAAAAGGTAAACAAGAGGGGTTTTCCTCAGAATGCTAACAACGGGAGAAAAGAGATATTTTCAATGGAAATGAATGGACAGAGCTAGGAATGACGTACGCAATATGGGCACATCGGTTGCAATGATATTGGAGTGAGAAAGCTTATTTTTCATCTCCAGCTATTCCCATGTAACCCCCATCCCCACGGTAGTAGCTCTAAAAGTTCCCTTGCACCCTATCTACTACAAGAAAGAAATAGTGCCAATTGTTCCAGGGGCCCAGCCTCAATTACTTGCTTGTTCATTTTGTGCCCCACATTTCCAAAGCAAGGGCATTTTACTTCAGGACAAAAAAAAAAAAAAAAAGTTGCTTCAAGCTTCTTTCTTTTCTTTTGTATTGGCAGGCTGACTTTATCTGCAAACAGGGAGGCACAGAAGAGTGGGCTCGAGAGGTATAAGAGGATTTGGGCTCCGCTGCCAAGACCTCCGCGAAGTGTCCCTGGCATACTGATGTAGGGGGTGGGGGGTGGGGTGGGGGGGCCTGAGCAGAATGGAGAGGGAGAGCGGGGCGGGTGAGTGGCGGAGGGCTCGGGAGTTAGCCGACGGACTTGATTAAACTGTCTGCTTCGGGAAGACAGGGAGAAAATGAAAGTAGGAGACACGGGGAGTTGAGGGGAGGGAGGGAGGGGGGGGGGGGGTTGCTGAGTGGTCCAGGGAGTTTGGGGTGGGCTTGGAAAAAGCCCATACTTCTACAAAATGGCTGCTGTCTGTTCTTAATGGGCACTCGATTGCCAACCGGGGAGGGCCAGGGAGGGAATTCAGCCACACACTCCTCGAATCTCAGCTACTGTAGCTTCAGCAGTCACATTCCACAGTCACTGCACTGTGCACAGCATGATGAGGAGACTCTGGGATTTGGTGTTTGTAGGGGTGTGTGTTAGGGTGAAATGTGTTGCAGTAGATTTCTGTATTTCTGTATTTTAACCCAGTAGTCTATTAGAGCCTTGCATGCCTTGCAAAATCATAACTGATAGTGAATACAGCTGGCCCAATCACATACAGTGCTTGCGAATGCACAGGTTGAAATCTCAGTGCTGTTGTTTATCTCTGTCCGCCTCCTTGCCTCCCTCTCTTCAGTGCAACTGCCGCAAATCTAATGCAGTGCTTGAGGAGAGCAGTGCCCACTCTTTTAAAGCAAATGATGCTACAGAACTGTTAGGCACAGTAGGGGAGGAGGGGTAAAATGAGCCACTTTTTTGAATTTTATGCTACTACGGCAAAATAAATGTCTATTGATTTCAAACAATAATTATTAGGTATACTTAAGGTTGTTGGAAATATTTTTTTGTAGTTAATACAGTTTGAGTAGTACAAAATATTTAAAAAGTTGGTCTTTTGGCAGAACTCACCCCTTTCTCCCCTATATTTTCTCCCTGAACTGAACATTAGCTGTCGACGACCTTATATGAAATCCATTTTAGCGCTGAATATTGCAAGTTGACCGTGAGTGTTCATTCCACTCACCTTTGCTCCCTCCTTGCCGGCAGCACCAGGAAGTCCCTGCTCTCCAGGTGGGCCTGGGGGTCCAGGGTGGCCTCTCTCACCCACGGGACCGGTCTCTCCAGTGGGTCCCTACGATGTCGCCGCATGGTGGGATGTTAGTTGCAGTCCAACATAAGAAATACGATATGGCCAATGCAGGGGGACAGTTCATCAAATCTTTTCCCCTGTTCTATAGATCAGGTGATATGTAAATGGGTATTTTATTGATAATTCACTTTAATACTATAGAGGCCAAGTGAAAACTTTGATTTGACTAACCCCTTTCACTTGTCTACAGCAAGTTTAAACAACAACATCAGGTGTTGGGCCATGTTTACTTATCATGTGCATCATTTCATTGATTAGCAATTAATACAACAAAGGTTTAATTGACCTCAAGATGACATCGCTCAGTGGACAATTTCACGCTCAGTAATTCTGAATCAAACAATGTTGTGCAAGACATATTTGGGGTATGTGTGAGGTGATGTTTAACTGTATTAGTTTTTTTTTTTTTTTGGCTGAATTGGCTCTTTAATAATCAGCTTTGCTTACCTGGGGCCCAACAACTCCTCCCGGGCCGGGTGGACCAGTTTTTCCTTGGAATCCCTGGAAGAAGAACACAAAGTCTAATTAATACGATTTAGAAAAACATAACAAACACAGAGCTAAACTATCAAAACTGAAGAAAAGAAACCATGATGGATCATTCCATAACATGACATGAATTTGTTTAAACTGATATGCAGTGGTAGGTTTAAGGGTTATGTATATCTTTGAGATATGAGCATGATCATAATCCATGATATAAGATACAGTTTGTTGAATTCAATTAAATCCAATGCTGGAATGATGCTATAAAAGTTTTACAGTTTTTCCCCACCACCAATACTGTGAATATTAAAGTCATCGTTGTATTTTCTGTGCTGTCATTGCTGTATGCGTTATTATACATACATATGTATACCTACACTGATTGGACTGAATGTTAACATGTCAATGTGGTGTACAGTATATTATCCACTTGTGTGTATGATGTTGTTTATGATGTGCAGTCTGTTTTCTGTGCTGACCTTTACAAACTGAATTTCACTCAGGACAGTTATCACCAATATTGATAATCTTCAAAGTGCTGTTCCCTAGTCTGTTACGAGGAATCTTGATTTCCTTTTAATTCCATTTGGTGCTTACATCAGTGGCCATGCCAATAAATGCTACATCGTGTAGGCATTTATCACCTCGCTCTTACTTACCACCTCACCACCGAGTGGTAAGATGAAGTATCATGTGACCGAGGGGTCAGAGGTCGGCTGCTGCAATAACAAGGTTAGCAAAGCACACAAGCAACAAAGGGATACGAAGCAGACTGGGCAAGACATCGTTCAGTACATGTGGGACAATGACAAGGACAAGAAGCAGAAACCTCTTAAAGGCTTATACCTAGGATGGGATATTCAGATGCTTTGCCCCCAGAGAGAATGAATTACTTACTTGAACTAAAGACAAACAAGGTGAAATTGTAAGCTAGAGTGTGGTTCTCACAATGCAAACACAAGCAAATGTAGCCACCGCTAATGCAAACTGAATGACAGTCATTGGGACAATTAGGGCATGTTTGTCTAATTTTTTGTCCAATCGCCTTAAACGAACAACTCTTTGTTTTATGCTAGATGTCAGTGATTTTGCCCCAAATTCAGTCACCGTTGCCCTGATGACGCCATTTAGCATTAGCCGCGGCTTCATTTCGCTGTGGTTTGTACGACTACCAAAGAACTACACCATGCATTTCTGTTCTTTTGGACCAAAGCCATCTGAATATCATACGAAAATAGAGGGAATATCCTTTAAGAGTCAGCATTTCTCTAAGGCGGGATGTTCTCCTGTGGGACAGCGGCTCAAACCAAATTGTCGCGGGGGAACTTGTTGCACGTTGCCAGTTCACTTGCACAGCGAGCGGCTGATTTGCTCCATACGGATGCTGATTCAGACGGTGAGGTCTGGTTCAACAACGGGACCGGGACGAGACAACGTCTGCCCGGAAAAATACAATCTGCAGTGGCTTGAGTCCTCGTCCAAAGACTGTATGTTCTTCAAACGTTAACCCGACTCCATGCTGACCGGTCAGGTATTAAGTAGTAGGAGGAGCTGTAAGAAGGTCCGATGGCTGTCTTTTACATTGAAATGAAAACGGCACAAAACATTTCATGATCTCGCGTGGTGAAACCTGCCACCTTGTCATCGGAGTTGTGGAATGCTGAATGGGTTCCAAGGCATCTAAAAGCATGTAGTGTTTTAAGACAGCGTGAGGTCAGCTCTATTAATGCCAGTGACTGATTGGCACACACACACACACACACACACAGATGTCAAACAGCAAGGGAAGCACAGCGGTCGACTTTGCACTTTGACTTGCCCACTGATTTTCATTTGATGTTCCGAAGCCCCTAGATCGCCGAGTTGCCGCGTTTACTTCGCGACTCTTCTTCCTGCGACCAAACCGAAACCCCCAGCTCTCGGGGAAACTGATCCTGGGTGACTTATGACTCGGGGCCTATCGATCGCTTTGCGCCGTGATTTATGGTGATGTATTATTCAGCGGGTGAAGCCTTGGGCCGCGCTGTTACAGCGTCGGCCCCTGACTCAGAGACACGCACCCGAGTCAAATCTTTATCTGCGCTTCCCCGAGTGCGACTTGCGCGTTTATTGCCGTGATCAATTCTCATATCGGATGCCGGTGGAGGCCGTTCGTCAGCGCATAAATCCACTGCCATAAACACCTTAATGAAGACTCTATCGCTGTCGTTTGGGTGGCGGCGAAGGGGGAGGTGTGTTGGTGTGTTATGTTTATCTATAGGAAAGAGGCAGGCGGAAAAAGGGGGGGAAGCTTTAATGATAGAGGCGATGATCTGTCAAGCTTTTAGTAGAATTTATTGCCCTCTGAGCCTTGTCAAACCAAGGTGCACCGATGCATACAAAGCGCGGAGAAATCGAAGGTGAGGGCTGGGGATTGCAACTCGATGCGCTCGAGTCAAAGTTTGCTTTGTTTCTTTTTTTATTGTCAGATAAATCTCAGCTCCCATAGGATGCATCTATACGTCTTTATCAATGCGTCTTCGGTGCAGATTTAGCACGGCCGTTTCTCGTTACGTTCGTCGCGACTGCATCGAGGAGACGTTACACGGGCCGCTGTCCCGCGCTGCTGCGACAATTTTTTTATGGCCGTTGGTTTAGTCATACCTCAATTCTTATGAGTCGTTTATTTGAGCATAGGCGACGCTAAACAAGGACACCTCTTTGCGGTTGGACAATCTAAGCTCAGCATCCTTCCGACGGATCTGTACAAGCCCGCCAACGTAACGAGACAGAAGCTCAATCAGAAAGGGCTGGTTCCCCGGTTCCCTGGATCCCATCTGTACGAGATGGGGGGGCTGAGCCATCTGGATTTACTGAGACAGAATGTAGTGTGTGTGTATGTGTGTGTGTGTGTGTGTGAATGGAGACTGGAGGAGCAGACAGACTCAGACAATGTCCACGAGGGCTTTGTCTCTTGCGTTCTGCTCTACTAGAGATGTCTGCCTCTTTGGCATCACACTGAGACATTGTATCGCTGATTGTAATCCCCTGCATACAAGAGCGAGAGAGATAAGAGCGGGGGGGGGGGGGGATTCAATTGAAGTTCGGCTCTCTGATTGGGAAGATCAGATCTGTCGTGCAATCAAGAGGCAAGTTGGACAAAAGAGAGTCAAAGAGGGCTAATTGGCAACTTTTACCTGTAGATGGCAGCGAATAGTCGGACTACAAGTCATTAGCATGAGAAAGAAATTCTTGTGGGACCGAAGCGAGATAAGACTGTGCTGAGAGAGATTAGTGCACTTAAAAATGTGTTTCACAGGCTTCTGCCGATTCACATTTATATGTTTTGATTTTTCCATAATGGAATTCGAGGTCTTTTTTTTCTCCTGTTTAGATTCCAGATTAAAAGTGTCGGTAGAAACTGAGGTGTCAGACTCCTGGGTTCGCGGTTGCTGTGAAAGCGCGCCGACTTGGCGAGTCGAATCCGTCCAGGTGTGAAAAATGAGGCCGCGGAAATGTGGGGGGGGGGTCTTATGTTCCCACACCCGGCGGGAAGTGACTGGCCAAGCCGGCCGACCGGAGCCGCCCAGGCGCCCGACAGCTCCGACGGGGGGTGGGGGGGGGGGGAAGTGGGGTCCGCGGGACTCACCGTCTCTCCGCGCTGGCCAGGGTGTCCGGGCAGCCCGTCCTTTCCAGGTGGTCCCTGGTGGGGAAGAAAGCGAGACACACGCTCAGTCGGCAGCTTGGCACACTGAGTTCACATCTAAAGTGAATAACAACACTACGGCGGCTCTATTACCGGACATTACAGTTTCTTTTTTTCCAAGAGATGTTATTCTGTTTTGGCAAAGTGTCTTGCAAATGCTCTGCGGGCGCAATATACAAACAAGATTTCCCCCACTAGAAAAGTTAATACATAGTCAATCTTCCAGTGCGAATGAGCTTAGACTACTGGAACACTAACAAAAAAATAACAGGTTCTATTTTTATTCAAAGAAGCGGCATCACCAGCTGAGGGGTGAGAACCAGCTATGAATCAAACGCAAATCGATAGGTGGAAATTACCACTTGTCTCCTGGCTAGACTGGGGAGTGAGAAAATGGGTTCTGCTTCAATAACAGTTAGACTAATGATCCCCGCGCAGAATTAGGGATATTGCTATGTATTACTGCACCCCATGAACTCTTCGAATTTAATCAATTGTGAGTCATAATGTTTGCAAAGTAGGGTTATTTGCAACAGAGACCGTGGGAAGTGGGAGGAAAGTGCGAGTGTGGAAAATGAGCCTCGGGGACCGGCTGCGAACCTCATCGCCTTCCTGTAGACGTCTTAACATGAAACTGTCCATTGCATATACTGTAAATACTTACAGGGGGGCCCTTCGGTCCAGGGAACCCAACTGGTCCCTGGGGTCCTTGAGGTCCCTGGGATGAACAGACAAACAAAACAGTCAGACTGACAATAGAAGCAGGAAGAACGAAGGAACATTATGCAATGCAAAAAAACAATTCTGTCCTCTCTGAAAGCATGCAGTGTTGAACTGACACAGGTGAGAGGAAGATATTATGTGGGAACTGTGACTAACAAGAGCAGGTTCAGAAAGCAGATGCGAGCTATTCACTATAAAAAAAAAAAAAAAGATCTGAAATTGCTGTTGTTGGGTAAATTATCCCTCGTCACTCGGGTCACAAACCCTAGGGCTGCTGCGGGAAAACAATACTTGTCAGAGAGAGTGGGCGATAATGTGACATCGAGAGAGGGAGAGGGAGAGAGCGAGAGAGTGAGTGAGAGAGAGAGAGAGAGCACATAACAATTGATATGATCCTAGCTTGTGCCCAGGCTTGCTCTGCATAGCCTCCATCAAGTCATTACACTGGGAGCGTTGGAGTGTCCAGTGGACCAGCTGCATAACAATAGCCGCTCCTGGTCCTCCTGCCTCTATTATCCACCCACAGAGTCGTGAGCTTCTGTGTGACTCAGAAGTGAGCCGTCCAAATATTCTTTCAATTACTTTGTGCTTGTGCGGTGTTATTTTTAATTGTTGAAAGAAAGAGCAATTTGGGGTTAATGTCTAAAAAGAGAGAAGTTCTTATCTCAGAAACTGCATTTCAGAGGCTAGCTAACGTAGCCTGAAAGTAGTAATAATGGGCGATATTAAAATAGTAAATAGCAAAATGTAATGTCTTGTTACACTTTTTCATGATAATAAGTGATTTTAGGTGTAATCAAGGCTAATCACCGGTTTACCAAGAAAGCTAATGATTAGCTTTCTGATGCGCTATAGCACTAGTTTACTAATCTACAGAGCCTAACTAGAATAAACCTAACTAGAATAATCATTATTGTTCCTAACAGGCTGTTTCCCTTTCTCTACTGATTAAATACATCTATTTATTAATATTTATAATATTCAACCTTTGTAAATTTGTAAATGTGTAAATTTAATTTAACTAGTGCCTTTTATTTTGAAGTTGTACTTGCACAAGTCTTTCGTAACATTATGGTGCTATTACTGCTTTTACTACTGCTTTTATTTATTTGTTTTATTTTTAACTACACCGAGAGAAGCCAGGCGAAATTTCATTGTACCTGAGTATACTGACAATAAAGATCATTCTATTCTGTTCTATTCTATTCTATTCTAAATGTAGTATGTGGATGCAATATCAACTAACTGTTACCATCCCAGTTAATATACCAAAAATGTTGCGACGCATGTTGGATATTGAATGAATAACCTATCAGAAACAGTGTGTAGCTCCAAAGAGGGGCTTAACCAAAATGTGTAGTCTCTATTTTGAATTAGTATTTCCATCACAGGTTGAGAGCAGGAGAGAAACAGAACAGCGGAGTACGGAGGAGTGAGTCAGATGAATAGAGGAAAACAGCAGCCACATCAGGGAGAAACGCAGACGGGGAGGGTTGGAGATCGAGGCAGAAAAAAGGCCAGGAAGAGGGTCTGACATGCTGGTCAGGACACCACTGAATTGATATAGATGTTGCAAATTGTTTTAATATATGAATACTCAGAAAGTTGTGTTTTGAATTGAGTTTTTTAAATGAATGAAATTTCTTATTTGGAAACTGACATTATTGTGATTACTGGGGCTCATGATGAAGCGTAAATATACTTCAAATATAAAATACTATGCCAAAATTGAGTGCAATCTAGTCTTAATGTGCTTCAAAACGGACTTAATTATTACATTTTGCCATTCAATCATATTCATCCAGTTTCCCATTGAAACTGAGGCTAACTCATCGTAAACAGCCAGACTGAACCTCACAGGACCAAACAGCAACATCTGCTTGAAGATATTCAGGGAGGTTCAGAAAAGCTGTCCACTGCTACTCAATCATAGCAAGCAATTTTATCCACATGCATCCATTGCATCCAGTAGGGAACATCGATCGGTCTGGCCTCTTCATGACTCATGTATCCCACGGCAACCAAAACCCTTAACGCCCCGCTCCCAGTCCTGGAAACCCGGTGCGTTTGTTCTAGGGTTTGACCGATATGGGTTTTCGAAGGCCGGTACCGATAACTTTGAATTTAAAGTGCTGATAGATGTCGCATTAGAATCAATTCAGGTTAAGGGCTTACAACTCAACAATAACTATTTGAATTGTTGAGTTTTTAAATGATATATCGGTCTAACCCTAGTTTGTTCCCATTGTATCCATGTTTATTAAAGCCACCTTAGAGTCATTGTAGTACTTACTCTCTCGCCAGGCGGGCCTGGAGGACCGTCATTGCCCGCTGTGCCCTGCAAAACACAGCAAGGACAAACCATCAGCATGAATATATGAATAATGCTTCCATGTAGCCTACAGTGCCGCTGATGACCACTGTGTAGTTTAGCAGTTTAGCAGTAAAACATGAAATAGATGCAGTACAAAATAAGTTGTATTTGTGTTTATGTTATATTTCTGTCAAACGCAATTGTGTGTGATACAGTACATCTAGCCAGTAAAGGGCTAAAGAAAATCAGTGTGAGAGTTGTGTTTTGTTGTGATGGAGATGGAGTGTTGATGTACCTTGGGACCTGGTTTGCCTGTTGGACCTCTGGCCCCTCGAGCACCACGAGGACCCTGCAGAAAGAACAAAACGGCTCAAGACTCAAGCAATTCAAGTCAGAACACTTTAATCTAGTGATGTCAAAATCCTGAAATTGTTAGAAGTGTATAATCTCGGATGGGTTATGAAAGATGACTTGGACAGTATTTCCTTAATTCATGGATCAGTTACTTCACGGGAGTGGAACAGTACATACCGTTGGACCTCTTTGCCCCCTTGGACCTGGTTTGCCCGCAACACCCTATTAGATAAGCAAAGGCAAAACACTTTAGACACTCACACATTTAAGTTACTATACCACAGCCCGAGTGAATCCTCAATTCCGACTGGCTGGAGGCTGTATGTTACTTTTCGGTAGCCGAACCGCAGAAGAGAAACCGTTCTAAACTAGTTGCCTCAACTCAAGATGCTGCATTTAGACATCAATACTCATGAAAACAGCAGTTGTGGAAAATAACATTCCCTAGACGTTACAGTGTAACCATTGAAAAATCCATGTGAGCTCCATAACTTTAATAGCTACTATCTTCGTAGGATATAAATACGAGACAGCTAATATCTTAAATTACACCAAAAAATTAGGGGTTCTGTGTATATAGGTGCGGTATCTACTTTTTAAGTATTTTGCTATCTAATATTTAATCAGCTGCTTGGCAGGCTGAAGCGGCAGGAGCAGAAGCAGCCTGCCAAGCCACTGCAGAGAAAAAACGGTACAATAGCTGCAAATGGGCTACCTGGCCGAAATATGATTTTTACTCTATGAAAAGATGAGTTAACAGTCTTGATTGTTTCATTTTTGGCAGGTGGCCCCGGCGTAAGTGGAATCACACACTTTACTGTGTCCATTAGATGGTTTCGATGTACTCCGCGGGAGCAGTAAGGAAGTGCCTCTCCTCCACTTCGTTCCATTAAAGGTCATTTAAATGGATGCCTTGTGTATCATTTTCGCGCTCGAACCGACGCTGTCGTTACGGTGAATGGAGCTATCCGTGGGAATATGTGGTTTTTTTGGGGCTATTTCATAGAGGTAAACCCGCTACCTAAAGTGGCCTCGTTCAGACGGGAAAAAAGTTGCCCTGGGTTATTTTTCCTGCTCGTCTCCAAACTCGAATGTGCGAGTGCGTCGTCTTTTCAAGGCTAGGAACGAGGAGAGGGGCTCACTGAAAGCACAATTGTTTCACCGCCTTTTGTTCTCTCCCCAACATTGATTTTGCCGCTGTTATTTTTTTTTGTGCCGAGTCATCATACAGATGCCTTTATAATGGGAATCAATTTTCCTTTGTGCCGTGTTATGATGGCACTGTGATTTTCATACACAAACAGGCGCGGTGTGTGTGTGTGTGTGTGTGAGTGTGTGTGTGAATATGTGTGTGTGAGTGTGTGTGTGTGTGTGTGTTTTCTTACTCTGGCTCCTTTCTCGCCGTTGGCTCCGGGGAACCCAGGGAAACCGCTTGAGCCCTGTCGTTAGGAGAGGCAGATATCATAGGCGGGGGGAATGGAAGGAGAGAAAGAGAGAGAGAGAGAGAGAGAGAGAGAGAGTGGGTGGGTCAGGTCATGCGTTAGAATGACGGTCCGTTTGGGAGATGCTGTGTTTGCACTGATGTCAGGTTCCATTAGAGTCGGAGGCCCTGATGTCAAATTCCACGACTTTTCTATGACTTTTCATTCGTTCCTTCCTTTGTTAATGTTGTTTTGTCTGGTTTCCAGTACGCTTGAGCTAAAAAAAAAAAAAAAAATGCGACAAATGTTCTGAGACATTCGGTGTCAGGTGGACACCAGCACACACACCCACACACCCACACACACACACACACACATACACACACAAACAAAAAGCCTTTGCACAGGACTTGGAGGCGCTGGAGCAAAAAATCAGATGTCTCCAAAAAAAAAAAAAAAAAAAAAAAAAAAAAAAAAAAAAAAAGCACATCAGCTCCTGTAAACACGAAGGGGACATCAGTTTGTTTTTTTAGGTTTGGCAACGGACTGTGTGTATGGAGGATTGAAAAGCAGCTTACCCGTTTTGCAGCACCTCACTGCACGATGCATTGGGAGCATAAAAAACATGACATAAAAAAATATTCCACATGACTCCAACTGTACTGTAATGTAACATATGTCCTAATGTTCCAAAGCCGCCATCCAAAAGTACGATGCCAAATTGTGAGTTATCTGTTTGATTTGTTACTTTTCGTATTTAAGCTTATGGATCGGTTTCATAGATGCCTCGGCCATTTTTCCTCAGCCTTGAAACCAGTCTTTTGGGGGGGACGGTTTCAGGTCCGAGGACATCTGATCATCGGCATCGTGCGATCGCTCCAGAAACAGTGTGTTGGCGAAGCACTAAGCAGCGGTAGGAAGACGGCACACGGTAGCTCCGAGTCCCGCGAGGGCAGCGCTTAGAAAACGCCCGTGGCGCTCCTTCAGTCGGGCCGCGCTTCGACCAAAATCCAAGTTGGCAGGGCTTCTCGACGTCAAGCTCGCGCTCACTCAGACGGGAGCTCACACAAAGACGGGTTCCGCGTAATCGTCGGACATATGGCTAAGCTTTTAATCCGCGCTAACGGCGGACGTGAGGATGTGTGGGGAATAAATAGGTGCAGAAAGGGGAATGGATGTTTAAGGATATTTGACGCTGGGCCCGCCTGTAATAAATAGGAGTGCATGTCATCAGCGGAAGCCTAGAACGGTCCGAGTAACGAAAAGTTCAGGGGGATCCTCGTAAACTAGTGCACAGAATGAAAGACAGGGGCTATTCCAAGAAGAAAATTGGTCTGTACTTAAGGTGCTACGTGTGGCATTCTAACATCAATAAATCATCACCGCATTCATTTTGAGACATTAGTATAATTACCGTAAACAAACGGGACCATCACTGAGAAGACCGGCAGCCTCTACCGGCCTGTACTCTGCATTTTACACTGTGAGCCACCGGGTCAGATTTGGAGGGAAAATCTGCTGGATCGCTTTACGGCACAAAACAGGAAGAGAGCGCTGTTCTTCCAGAGCAAACACAGCTAAAGCTTTCAGAGTTTCTGGCAACGGCAGATGGTGGAAGGAGTGAAAGGCCGATGGAAAAATCACTTCCAACATGTTGATCCTCTTCAGTGAGGGGGAAGGAGGCAACGGGGCTTATGGGAAATGTAGTCTAGCACTAACAGTAACCCTGGTGTGAGACAGAGGCCACCGATCGTCTCAACCGTGCTCTCATTTGTTTGCGGTAATTAGCTCAAGGTACAGTATTGTAATTATGTTAGGCTTAAAACATTACCAGAATTTCTTTATTTAATCAATATAGTGCGTAAAACATGCAAATTTTTGCAGGTAACAGACCATTTTTCTTCTTTGTTTTTTTTTACTCTGAATTCTTTGTAATGGGACAGTGATGCTATCATACTATATATTCATTTCCTCTCTAGTTCATATTCAGAAAACCATTATGCTGTCCAGTGTTAACCATATGTGTGTGTTGGTGGTGGTGATGTCATGCCAGTGTACTGGGATAACTGTGCTACCCTAAAAGTGACGTTAACGTACCTTTGGTCCTTGTCTTCCTGGATAGCCTGGCAATCCTGGGACGCCCAGTTTCCCCTGAAAGACAGCGTCAACACACACGTCAGTCCAGTCACACAACTTTAGTGCTAAGTGCTTTAGGGCTAAACATCAGCAACTACACTGAAAAACACAGCCAGATGCTATTATTTGAGCGTCAATGCCTGGGTGAACAGTGAAATGTCAAAACAAATGGAATATGATGGATGTGAAGCAGATTGATTGATTACATACAGTATTTATTTTATAATTGATCAATATTACACTGATTGACTATGGCAAACCCTTCACTTGAGTTGATTCTAATGCAACAGTTTGATCGGATTCCACATAAGTATGCCTGAATATGTTTTATTAGTAGTAGTACTAGTAAATAGTAGCTGCTGTTTCAGAGGCTTTCCCACCCTGACGACAATACAATTCTGTGGGAAACACTGAATACTTGGCTTTTTTTTCTTCATTTTATGGGCATGGAAATGGTTCAATTCAAGGCTAATGAACATCAGCACAAAACATCCCAAAGTTATTGTTATCTGCCTTCAGAAACCTCCGTTAGTCGAACCCCGACTAGGAAGCAAACCGCAAACGAGAGGCGTACCTTCTCTCCGGCGGGACCCATGGGCCCTGACTCTCCGTTGGGGCCGGAGCGGCCCTTAGGTCCCTCGGGACCGTCCTCTCCGCGGGACCCCAGCATGCCGAGTTCACCCTGTAGCGACAAAGGAGAAAGAGAATCACGATCAGGCCCGCTATCGGTCGAAGTCACTTGTGTGTGTGTGACGGAGTGGTGTGGTCCCCGTCAGGCTCCTCACCCGGTCTCCTTTGATTCCCATGTCTCCCTTGAAACCCGGGAAACCGTCCTCGCCCTGGAAAAAACGAGACAGAGACAAGTCATCCCACGTGCGCCCTAATTGTTCGGCGGTTTCAATATATTGGCATTCAGGCTGTTTGTGCTGTTTCTCCACCGAGGGTCTTTGAAATAGACTGTTTTCTTCACTTCATGAGGGAACCTTTGAGTCCTCTGACATTTTTTATTTATTGTGCATCTGCTTAAGATTCAGCGGCGCTCTCCTCTCCCTCCGACAGCCCCCTCCGCGGATCACATGCTTGACGCTGCCATCTGCTGGCCAGAGAGCGGAATAGCATCTCCCTATTCACTCCTGCGTTGTGTTTTAGCCACTGGCAGGTCGAGGGAAAGCTGTGTTAAAACACTGGAATCAACACATCTACAATACAGTGTATGCAGATTCAAGAAATAACAAGAAACATTTTAATTGAATCAAATTCTTTCACAGGAGGAAGTTCAAGCGGCTGCTGAAGGACAACAGCTCCTTTCATCCCCCCCCCCCCCCCCCCCTCTGTCTGTTCAGCCTCTTTTTCTTTGACACTTTCTCTTTCTAGTCTGTCACCTGTCCGTGTTTTCCACCCTTACCTGATGCATAATGCAGCGGCGAGCATGTCTGTTGCCAGTAACCCGCAGCACAAAGACCACACACACACACACACACACACACACACGTATACACACACGCGCACGCACACACACCTGAGGTAAAGCACATCCTTTATTCATAACAAACTCTCTCTCCTCAAGGTTTCGGCTTTTTGAATCTTTCGATATAAATTATTCAATAAAGAAAACTGATATGAATACCTGTCACCGCGCCTGAAAACAACATCTCTCGGTCAGATAATGGATTTTGTGCGGGGCCATAACGCGATCGATCTTCAATGAACGGCCGCGCATATTTAACGGGCGGCTTGGTTTGTGTGCGGCGTGGCGGCGCGGCGGCAGTGTACTTCAGAAGTGCTTGAGGTGGGATTGCGGCGCTCTCTGAAAAAAGCGGCGGGCCTTGAGCGTGACAGCTTTACATTCGGGCGGGCTGATGGAGGGCCACTCCGAGCGAGGCCGGCTCTCCCGCTTGAAGATCGCCGTCGACTGACCCCCCCCCCCCCCCGCTTTCGGGCGCCACTCCGACACTCCAGAGAGTCAAAACAAAGTCGGGATGCAGGTGGAGAGACGGGGAGATCTGTGACGGGAATACGTTTACAAGGGCTGCTCCCGAATGCTGTTTCTCTGTGCTCACAGTCTCTTTATATATGATATATGATATAGGCTACATGATGACGATTATCATGGCATATTGATTAGATTTAGTCATTTATTTACTGACTGAAATGGCCTACGATTTTAGTCAACTAAAATAATGAAATCATAGTAGACAAAAATATGTCCATTTAGAAAAAAAAAATAGCACCACTCTTAGTGTAGATTACTTTTGCAACATTTAAAGATTTTCCTATTTTTCTGTTTTTTTAATTCTACACTATCTTATAAAAAAAACTGTCATTTTTTTGTGTGACTAATGTCAGAAACATTCAATTTAATCTGTCGAGTACAAGTAATAAAACACTTCATGTGACTCATGTGATCATGTGCACTACTGCAATGTTTAGTTATGCCGTAAGTTTTTGTCAATATGACAATTAAATCACATTATTTTAAATATCAACATGAGACGGAATATTTACTCATCATAGCCTGTGTTGATGAAATTGCAAACAGCCTTCGTGGCATTTTAGTCATACTGGATATATATAATGTGATCCATAAACTCCTGGGCCTGGTAAATGGTGATAATCTGACGTGTCAAATGGAGAAATGATGTGTAAAAACATTCATACCTTCTCTCCCTTTGAACCCTTGAGACCACGGACACCATCGGCACCCTGTTGGACAGGAAACAGAGGATAGTTAAAATAGAATAGAATAGAATAGAATAGAATAGAGGATATTCTTGTCTAGCAAGGGGTAAGCAGTCACTGGACAGTCTACCTCCATGTATATCTGATGCCTACAGTATCAGTGCTAGAGCGTACCTTGACACCGCGAGGGCCAGGATAGCCAATAGGGCCCTGAGGACCCACTTGACCCTGGAGAGAAGGAAACAGAGCATGGTTAATGTACTGTCTGCTATACAGTGTGGATGGAAGAGCAGACGCATGGTGTGGCTGTCCACAAGTGGAAATACAGTATAGCACTGAATGTCTTTAGCTGCTTCTCAATGCATACGTGCAACAACTTACATTTACTCTTGTTACTGTAATTGAGTTGTTTTTTGGTGTATGTGTAGTTTTTTGAGTATATTTTAGTCATATTTATTTATATATTTAAGTCACTGCTTTTACTTTAACTTGAGTATATTGACTGGCATCTATTACAGAGTAGCCTACAAACTTTGCAGGCTCTCCATAAGCATTGCATCAGAAACTGTATCTGTATCAAACCTGCACTAACATGTGGAGGAAACATTAAGATAACTAACAGCAAGTAACATTAAATACTCAAAATTATGCATAATAGTAGTTTAGTTAACATTATCATAGTATTTTTGGTCTGTGTTAGCGTGGTTGTTGTCTAGCTAGTTAGCTAGCCTTGTTAGCTAGTTAGCTAGCTAGAAGCAAAACAAACATGTTGTAACGTTATCGAATAATGGGGATGGGTGTTTTCTTTTTTTTAAAATCACAGAATGAATACTGATATGAATTTGACATGAATTATCAACATAATTGATAAGAACATGTAATATAACACGTCGAACTCCCACATTGGAAAGATGTCAATGATAAGTAAGATAACAATGTCTGTTTTAACTTCTACTCTGAGTACATTTACTAATTTCACTGCTACTCAGGTAAAAACTCACTAAAAGCAACAGTACTTCTACTGGAGTAGGATATGTTGGTGCTCTTTCCACCCCTACATATGTATACACATGCACATCTCAACCAAATGACTCAATCAATCAGTCAAAGACACTTACTAGGGCTCCTTTCTCTCCGGGCGGACCCTCCTTACCAGGATGACCCTGTAGAATAAGAAGTCACAGACATGTTTCTCAGCCATTCAACACTGAAATCAGTCAAAAGTCAGAACACTGCCATGCCTTTGCATAGTCGTGTGAATACTGGGAGAAAACACGAAGAGATCTGAGAGAATGTGATGTTGTGGAGTGTATGTCAGTAAAAAAAAAACAAATCTAGAAAGACTCAGATTCAGTTGGTAGCAGATTAACAGCAAGTGCCTCGCAGTGTTGGAGCGATGGGGCAGGGAGACTTTAACAGCTGCAGAGTTGCTCCAAGCCCACATGCACAGCTCTATACACACCGATACACATATATATATATATAAATCTATATGTATGGAAACCTTTGGCTGGCAACACCTGCCACTTCCAATCTGAGGTGTGAGGTGGAGGCAGCGGGCTGTAAATCAGCAGGCTGCGGGGCCTCGGGGCGACCGAGGGCCCCGCCTGCCTCTTGAACCGGCGCACCTCTCCTAGTGAGGGCAGGGAGGGAGGGCCGACACGAGACGCTACAGGTCTGGAATAACAACACTCCAGCGTGCGTTATTACATTTCTGCTGATGAAAAATATGCCTTAACGCTCCTCGAGGGATTTTCAGTTTCGATTCTGCGGTGCATCGCAAGGAGGTGGAGGGTAGACCCGCCTAAACCCAGTCTACCCAGTGTTCGCCCACCTTTTTTTTAGGCTGACATACATATTTATGATGTTAAATTAATATTATGCATAGTGGTAAGTAGTGTAAAACTGATGGAGGTTATATGAGGATATGGTCTTTTAAGGGGAAAAAACCCCATAAATGAATGCTTTTCTGATTTTTGTTCATAATGATTTACACCTGTATACAGCTGTAGATACATGCTTGTGTTATATTTGTGTGTGTGTGTGTGTGTGGGGGGGGGGACTGTGTGTTGTGTTACACTGATACACTGTGTTACACTGATGGAGAGAAAAGTGTTTGCAAGCCCAAAAAAAACAAAACATCTGAAGTTTATTGAGTTTTTTTGTGTGTTAAGGTAAACACTAGTGTTATATTTGTGTGTGTGTGTGTGTGTGTGTGTGTATGTGCATGCATGTGTGCGATAAAGAGGCGATGAGAGCACGCACAGGAGGCCCATCAGCTCCAGGTAAGCCGGCCAACCCCGACCTGCCCTGAGGTCCCTGTACACAGAGAGGCAGAGACAAACAAACACACAGTCAGAGGTCAGAGGTCAGCTTCCACAACACTCTATCACCAGAGTTCAAACAGGGTATCTGCAGCTTTCACAAAGCCAAATTTAAGACTTTTATAAGACCTTTATAAGGCTACCTGGGATTGGATTCAAGGCCAATTTAACAGAAAGCGGCCCATTTCTGATTGAACATGAAAATTGTGAAACTATAAATGGGCAGAATAAGAGAAAGGGCAGTGGGAAATTAATTGTTAAGGGACATGGAGTCCATCTGTGTTTAGCAAAGCAGACTGCACTACTAACCCTGTTCTAACAGTGGACATGCAGCATGAAATAGGCCCTCTAATAACTGGATTAAGGTCATTTTAACACTTTTTAAGGCCTTAAATTTAGATAATTTAAGACATTTTCAGACTTTTGAAAGACCGGCCGATACCCTGTCAAATGTGAAAATGCTTGTAAACCATAAAATATTGCTGTTTTGATATGATATTAAGCTTTTTCTCATTCTAGTCCTGAATTTTTCATGACAAAAAGACTTTAGCATTGTGGCATCGCAAATATATTGCAGGTATTGCCTTCAGCTAATCAGTAATCCCTTTCCAAATGAGAATGTTGTAGATGCTGAGGTTTCTCCACTGGAGCAGCAACTTATATTCTTCTTCTACATTATTCGTGTTACACTTCTATTATGCAAAGAATTTTTAGCAGAAATGAGAAATTTTGCAAAAAGAGAAAAAGGGGAACATACTTTTTCACCAGGCGGTCCGATGGGGCCTTGAGGACCAGGAAGACCCTATGAGACACATAGACAGAAATGAGGGTCTGTTCCCATGGCAACCACAAGCATGCACACACACACGCACGCACACACACACACACACACACTAGCTGGAGAGACTGGGGAGTTTGTTGGAGTTGTAAATAGTTCAGTTGGCAAAGGAATGTTAAGCTTGTGTGTGCGTGTGTGTGTGTGTGTGTGTGTGTGTGTGTGTGTGTATCAGTAGGCATATGATCATCCGGCATGCTTGTAGGAGTGCATACACTTTAAAGTTTGCACGTGTGTTCATGCATGTGCGTTTTGTAGGCGGCTGCTTAATTGTGCCAGCGCTTCCGTGTGTGTGTGTGTGCGTGTGTGTGTGTGTGTGCGTGTGTGTGTGTGCATGTGTGTGTGGGGCAGGGTAATTTGAGGCACTGAAGCTTGCTCCTACAGGTGTGGCAGCCTTGCAGGAATTCCACCGACATGAATGAGATGCTTTCAGATGGATCCCTCCACCCTTAAACACCCCTAACCCCCCCTTCCCTACTTCCCTAAGATAAACCCCTGAAAAATATTCAAGAAAAATATGTATGTGTGTGTGTGTGGACTTTTTCTGTCTCCGGGGGAGAGGTGGAACAGGAATAGAGGAAGGGTGGGCAGAAGAGAGGAGGAGCAGTCAAAATGTAAATGATCATCATATCCTGATGCTTCCTCATCTTCTGATTTGAAGTGAACTTTTTTAGAAAATGTCTGTTTTTTTTTGTTTTTTTTTTACATTCGCAGAGATAAACAATATCAAGTGTTGTGACAGCGCATGACAATCAAGCTGCTCATCTGTGTGTTTAATTCATCATGGCTGCCTCTGTAACTCACAAGCTATAAAACAATGAATCTAAAAGTAAATGTGGCATTTACGGCATTTACGATTCCTGTATTTTCCTACTGTCATGGACGGAGAGCCATGGGGTGCGTTTGATTCGCTCACCTGTGTCCCGGGGATGCCCTGCTGACCGGGCGGGCCTGGCTCTCCTTGCGGCCCCTGAGGACAGCGATGAGACAAAACATGAGTCATGAGTTCCAAAAGCAAGCTTCAGTACTGTCACTTTCTATGCAGATCAATGGAGACGATGAGGTCGGCACCATCCAGTCTTATTGATAAGATTCATTACATTGGCATTAGGTTTTGAATCTAGTTTTATCAACTGGCCACAGTGGCAAGTGGATTCAGAATTTCATTTGGAGAATATAAGTGACTGACTGAACTGAATCTACTTCTACTACATAGTAAGAGCAAGAGTGTCTCTCTGCTGCAGTGCATTCTGGTCTCTCTCCTGCTCCTGTGGGTGGAGAAATTGGTCTCTCTAGAAAAATGGCGGCTCTAGAAAGAAGAAGCCCTCGCTCTTTGATTCTGAGGGACTGACGCCAGAACCTGACGTTTACCGCTGAGGTTTTACACCATGAAACATTTTCTCATATCAAACTCCATTGGACCTAATAGTCTTAAAACCAGCATTTTTGTTAGTGGCTGTTTTTCATTTCAAACCCTGACTGTCATCATATTTCACTTTGCTTTTGATAGTCTTACAATATGTCATAAAAGGCAGGGGGCAAACGGTTTATATGACCACTCTCCTTCTCAGGCCCTCTGAGGTGACGGGGCTGACCTTTGACCCCGCAGCTGTGCAATCCTAAAAAGAGTTTTAACAGCCCGACCTAAACAGTGCGGGCGCCATAGCAACGCAAGTCGCATCCGTACCATGTTTCCTTTGGCACCCGGAGGCCCGTCCACGCCGGCGACACCCTGCGGAGACCCAAACAATCAGATGAGACTCTTTTATACCCGGTGTCAGTTACAGGAAGTGATGTCATAAGTGATGGTGCGAGTACGTACGGGCTGTCCGGTGGGGCCCGGAGGACCGCGGGGGCCCAGCAGACCTCTGGGACCCTGTGAACAAAGAGAAGGGACCGGTTGAGAGAGAGTTTTTATCTTCTACTCGCTCTACTCATTAAGAGTGTTCAGCGGGGCAATCCTGCCCCCTGGTGGATGCATTTGTGAATGCGTGCTGAGGGGTACACTGGGTTTAAATGCAAAGAGGGTTTTGTTGGAAGCTGGGTGATGGAATGCAAGCAGTGGCGGACGATCCTTACACTCTCTCCAGCCAATCCCCTGGGCCCGATCTCTCCATCCTCGCCCTATGGAGAGAAACAGAAAAAAGTCAGTGTCAATTTCATTTATTTTATTAGGGTTGGACTGATATATTCAACCTGATATTGACATTTCATTAAAGTTTAGAGTTTAGATATGATCCAATCACTGTGGTCCACCTTTAAAAGGATGGATATGAAGCAGTTTGTTTGATTACATATTTATTGTAGAATAGATCAATGCTACACTGGTTGGGTATGGGAAGCCTGTAACCTGAATTGATTCTAATGAGACATCCCGGGTTTCAGTGGAGAGTTTTAGTGTCCCATGATGGTCTAAATGCTGTTTCTGAGTCTTTTCCACCCTGACAAGAATACAGAATATTGGTATTTTTTGCAGGTGTTTTGGTCTTGAAAATGTTCAAATTTAAAGATACTGAAAATCTGCTATTGGCAACTTCAAGCCAAAAAATATCAGTATTGGCATCAGTCAAACCCTGATCTCAAGCCGAGTAAGAACACATTCTGACATGCAGCGTGGCCTGAGGGTGGGAGGTGTGTGTGTAGGGGTGGGGGTGGGGTGGGGTGGGGGGCAGTTTCAGGGGAAGGGAAGGTTACAGGCGGACCCCTCCTCCTCCTCCCCGGTTCATAGCCTCCACCTGCGCACCGGGACGGCTGCGGACCGCCTGGGGGTTGAGCTGTTTGACCACAGCTGATGGAACTCGGTGGTTTAGGGGCAGGAGTCCAAAGCAGGAGGAAGGTACTTACTCTCTGTCCGTCCTCTCCGGGGGCGCCCGGGGGTCCCATCGGTCCCAGCTCTCCCTGAGCGACAGAGGGAGAGAGAGAGATGAGATTCAGTTAGCAGATTCATCGTTTTATGGCTCTCTCTGCCTTGGAAGCCTTTTCATTGAGTCTATATTATGCTCTGTATCTTCAAAGGAAGCACCTACTGTATATATAGAAATTCCCATCTGTTTTCTTAATACTGTCATACCTTTCTCATTGTTATATACAGCATATTTCTTCATATTTGGTATCATTTGCCCACTCATTTTCCTACCGAACTGCATATATTTCATATTTTCGGTATATTTTCGTATCGGACATATTCTGCATTCTTTCTTTTTCTGCTGCTGCCATACATTTTCTCATACTTTCTCATAGTTTCTATTGCCTGCATTAAAGCATTTTATAACCCTGCATTTGCTGTATTCTCATTTTTATCCTATTTTTCCTTTGCTGTATCCTGATACTATTCGCTGCTGCTTCAACTCCAATGCAAAGTTTGGTCTTATCTCACTGTGTCTCACTCTGGGAAACTAGGAATACATTTGGAAAGTAAAAAAAAACAAAAAACAAAACCTGGCTTCAAGGCAACAGTGTCACCGAATCTCTCCGTGCGTTCTGCTTAATGCGGGTACATTAGTGGCACGAAACAAACATCGACCTCTTATCCTATTTCCACCCACATTGCTTTCAAATTAGTGCATGAGATTACAGTTATTCAGTCATCACGTTGAAATTTAAGGAGGTTGCCCAACATGATTTTGCGGCAGATATTGAAATTCTAAGCCGGTGCGTGCAGCCAAATATGTTTCATTACTTCCAGAACTTTTGCCGTCTAAAAGATACCCGACCCTTTGCTAAATCTGACAACTAATCCCTAATAACTGAGGGAGTTTGTTTTATGCCAGTTTTGTGTCTTATCACATGAAGCAAATAGTGTTTTTTCGCCTGTGAGCTTAAAAGCATTCACAATACTCCCGTTGTTCATGAGGACTCCTTCAAAAATCTCGTCTCTCATCTCGTGTCTGTACAAATCTCAAAGTGATTCAAATTCAATAGAATCTGCAACAATGAGTGATAACATATTGAGAAAAACAATGCTTTGAGAACATCAAAAAGTGATGATTTGGACTAATTTAATAAGAAGTGTTACAATGTGATAAGGTCAGGCCTTTGCCGATTTTAAGACTCCAATCAGTAATATATAATATAATATAAATAGTATGAAAAAGTACCTAGAAAATGGGTCATGGCAGCAGCACACTGTAGCTCTCGACTTGGCATAAATAAAGCTGGGAAATCTCAATTGAAAAATAAAATGAAAATGAAAAAAACTGTCTCTCTCTCACTCTAATAATCTTACAGAACACCCAAAAAGTTGCGTTTTTGTTCGTGCTTTCTTTTTTTTTGTTTTTTTTTCTTCTTTTATGGTGACATACTTTCAAGATGCCCCATAGCGTTTTCCCATCTCCTCTACACAGTATTTTTTTTTTTCCCCTCCAACTCTATATGGGGGGGGGGGGGGGGGGGGGGTTCGCCGCATTGTACTCACCCTATGTCCCTTTTCACCGGGCAGGCCAGGCAGTCCGTCAAAGCCTCGGTCACCCTGCGGTGGGGGGGGGGGGGGAGAACACAGCGGATGATGTCACACGCAACAACAAACACAACAACGACAAACAACAAACGTGAAAGACTGCGGGGAGTGTGTCGCGTCGTACCTTGGAGCCTGGCTCTCCGGGCATCCCACGGGCCCCGTCGGCTCCGGCGCGACCCTGAGAAGACGGCGACAGGGAAATGAGACGTGGAACGTATGTACAGTAGAGTCCAGAAATGAACAGGGGTTTATGGGTAAAATTGCCTTTGAAAGTTCAGAAAATGCTTGAGAAATTAAAAAGGAAACTGGCACCATCCTCCCTCTGTAAAACAAGTTAAAACAAAATCTTAGTGGTACAAGCTGAGTGTTTCTTTGCCAATATGGAATACAGCTGTATCATTTTATAGTTCACTCTCCTCAGTTCTATTTGTTGTTATGAAGGTGTGGAGTAAGACAGGTGGCATTAAAAATCACCTAATCCCTCATATTTGGGTCCCCGAATCAAGCCTGCGTCCGCTAATTTGCCCGGTTTATGATTATTACTATCCAATCAGGTCAGTGACTGGGCCGTGGCACTAATTGTGTCCCACATCCACCGGGCCAGTATTCCCATTTTGGCATTTTCAGACAGATTACGCTCGGCCATTGATCCGGGGATTGGAGGCAGCGCGGGCCGCTAAGCACGTATCAAGCGATTGTTTGTTGGATTGGAAATAAGCCTCTGAGCTCTCTCTCTCTCTCTCTCTCTCTCTCACACACACACACACACACACACACAGGCCCTGCGTACACAACAAGTAGACAAATACGTGCACAGATGCCCGCACGGAGGCATGTGAGCACACACACACACATACACAGCAGGTCATTGAGTTCACTCACCCTCTTGCCAGCTTTTCCAATTTGTCCCGAAGGCCCTTGGACGCCCCGGGGGCCCTGTGCAGACATACGGAGGAGGGGGGGGGGGGGGGGCACTTAGCAACTTATCAACAGCGTTTGAATTAATCGTACAGTGGCTGGCAAGGGCCATTTTGCACGCGTCGATCGGTGCATCAGTTGTTTCTCACCTGAGGTCCGGGGTCTCCGCTTTCACCTTTCAGTCCGGTACCACCAGGTAGACCCTGAAGAGAGAAACCAGGCAGACATGGATGCGTTTATATTTGAACTGCCGGACATGTAGTCTGCTATGAGATGAAGGGATGAAAAAAAAAAAGTGTACAGTAAACAGCAGATGGCGATGTTTAGCTAACCAGGCGCATTCTTTGTGAGTTATGCTCTACTGTATATGTACATTCCTTTTAGTGTAGATGCATGAGCTATCAGGCTCCTCAAATGAAGACAATGCAACACTTATTAACATAATTTAGATTCTTACAAGCCACTATTTTACACATGATTTGATGCACTTTCCTCTGTCATTAGCAGCATCGAGCTTATAATACCGGCTTTCTGAAATCATTTTTGACATCTGAGGACTCAAAAGAGACGGAGGCACATTAACATAACTGGATTCCTTTTTTTTTTTTTTTTTTTGCCGTATACTTAAGTCTAAAATTGGGCTAAATTGTGCGTCTAGGCGGAGGGATGGGGCATGAAATCGGTCTACAAGACGACGGGCCGCGTTCGAAGCCGGTGATTTGGCAATTACAGACAGACAGAGGCTGCGGAATCATGAAATAGGGACGACTGTGTCTGAAAAGAGCCGGGTTTCCAACACGCATTCACTCGAGGAGGGAAACCGTCTTAGAAAGGTGCTTTTCAGAGCGGATAAAAGCTTCCCCGAGTCCCTTATCTCGTTCGCTGTGTTTTTTTTTTTTCCGGGTATCTGCCTCTGTCACGTTATTTCAGATCATTATTTTTTTTACAGAGGGGTAATTCTTCCACGTCTTTTTTTTTTTTTTTGCAGGGGCCTTTTTTTTTTTTTTTTTTTTCCCCTGCAGATAAATAGTGGATCGTGTATCAACAAGCCCGAGAGGAAAAAGGGGGAAGGTTGGGGGAGGGGGTGGGGGTGGGGGGGGGATGACTGTGAAATCTTCTTGGCAGCTGGAAGCTACCTAGATAGTAACAGGGAAGCGGTGCGGTCGCGACATGTGGGATCTGGGTTTCGGTGTTTTGTCTCTTCCGAAAAACCCGCCGAAATATTAACACAACATAAACAAACATATTGTAGGTTTTTTTTTTTATTTATTTATTTTTTTTTAAAATTTGGACAATGTAAGACTGGCAGGAGAGCAGGCAAAAGACAGTAAAAAGGCTTAAGCCCGTCCCCTTTGTCTATTCACTCAGGTTTGGGGCATTCAGTGTGTGTTTTTCAGCAGGGGGGTTGGGGGGAGGAGTGGGGGTGGGTGTGTGTGTGTGTGGTGGGGAAAAAAACAAAAAAAAAAAACACGGAGACTCACCACTGGCCCCGATCTTCCTGTCAGACCCATTGGCCCCGGGGGTCCCCTCATAGCCAGCTGTAGGGCAAACACACACACACACACACAAGAACGAAGGTAAACTCCCACTCTGAGAAGGAAGTCCATTGTGAAACACTGGTAGGCGTTTTGGGTGTTCCATCCAGTTTGTACAAGTGTTGACATTTTATCACCCACAGACGACTATCTCTTACAAAGTCCCATCATTTGTTTACATTTTGCTAGAGAAGCTGTCTTTGAAATCGTGGATATCTCATCTGAATGCACTTTCATCTGGGATTTATCTAGTAATATCCATCCACATATCCATATCTGCACATTCTGTACATATGATATATTTGTATGTACTGATAAGGTGTATGCTTTTATACAATGCACATCTGCACATCTAGACACTTTCTGTACATAGGTATGGCCTTCTGTAGACCTGGTAATGTGCTATAAACTCACATATTTGTTTTCTTTATATTGTCATATACTTCTCATTTGTTACACAGCACAGCATAGATAATGATTTTTTTTTTTTTTTTTTTTACTTATGTCATACTGCATATATTTCATATGTTTGGTATATTTTCATATCGTACTCTGCTATTTTTTGCACACTGATTTTCTGTTATTTTGCACAGCATCATAATGCTGTAACCCAAGTATATCTTATCTTATGTTATCCTATCTTATGTTATGTTATGTTATCTTGTACTTTCTCCCATACTACTCATTCATACATTCCCTTTAACATGTAATGGTGAATTGTTGGTTGCATTATGCTTAATATCTTCCCCTATACTTACTTATTATTCTATATTTCTTTGCTGTATCCTATTACTATCTTAAAGTTCCATGTTATCTTATATTGCAGCACCACTCCATATGTCCAAACCACTCACTCATTTCCCCACTTAACCTCTTGGTTTACTGTGATGTCTGTGGGTGTAATGAAAGTGGGATATCATTCCTACAAATCAAGGCCAAACCAAATTTTCCTCCCTCCGACAACCCCACCCCTCTCCCACCTACACACACACACACACACACACACATGCATTTTCTACACCTGTTGGTCTAGCCCACCCGCGGGTCACGAGCCCCCTGTAGTATTTTTAACAGTCTCTCCCCACTGTCCATCTGTTCAAAGTGGCTTTTTTATGTTGCTCTCCAGCCCGCTCGGCATGTCTTCTTTTAGCCTCGCAAGGCCAAGGAAAAGCTCGGAGCAACACAGACACACACACACACACACACACACACCGTCTACTCCATCCCATCCCCCCCCTCCCCCCTCCCTTTCCCCCTACAGCTGTGTGTATGTGTGTGTGTGTGTGGTTGTTTCGGAGCCATTTGGCTTGCTTAACGTCCTGGTCTACTTACTCTGGCCTGGGAGAGGATGGCCTGGGCTTGGGCTTCCTGGGCCGACACCACGGGTCCCTTCTCACCATCCCCACCGAAGCGGAACTGTTGCACACACACACACACAAGCACACACACACAAACACAGACACACACACACAGCAATTTAATTGAAGTTGTTGCTCATTCTGTTCGTCCACAGCTATTACACATCCTGTTCCGTTTGATAGCACACAAGTTATGGACAAATCCGAGCTTGTTTTTGGTCTATAGCGGTGGTTCTCAATGTGGGGTCCCCCAGGGGTCCTTGCAGGGGTCACTGAGGTTTCCCAGCAAAGTGTGGAATAGTTTAATTTCACTGTAATTTAATTCACTAGAGATTATCCCAGTTAAGGAATGCATAAAAACGAGTATTCTAGTCGTAGAATTCACTCTCACCACTATAAATTCCCCACCTACAGTGTAAACGGTTATGCAATTCAATACTAAACCAACAATAACACAAGTCTTCCTATGTGGGGGTCTCTGGGAAAACTCTGATCAGACGGGGGTCTGTGAAATGAAAACATTCGGGAACCTTTGGTTTAAACGATTTAAAAGAATCAGATGTTTGGAGGGGGAATTGAAAAAGCACAGGCGGGATATTCCTTCATGTAACAGATGGTTAATATGCATTTGTGTTGCATCATCATGGGTGCTCACCGGCAGCATCAGCATGGTACCTGGGGGCCCCGGCAAACCATCGGCACCAGGCAGACCGGCACGACCAGGAGGACCCTGGGACAGAGGAGAGAGAACCACGGATGAATACATTGGAGATCAGTTGTAGCATATGAAAGAAAAAGGATAGAACAGGAAAAGGAGAGGATGCATATTTGGACTTCCTCATCTGGTAAACCGGGAAAGGGAAATTAATGAATTACACACTCACACACCCATGCACTGTTTTTTAAGGTGTAACAACATTTACATATGTGTTGAATTATAAGACTTTATGATAGGCAGTAGAAAGTGAACCACTGGTGTGCAAATGAGTGTGTCAATAGGGCGGGGGTGGACTGCCCCTGCCCTGCCCAGGGGCTGCTGGGAGCTCTGCTAATTTAATGGCATAAAGGGTAGAGTTATAGCTGAGGAAACCTGCTGTATACACAAAAATCAAAGATAAACCAAGAATTATGCAAGCATGTCATGCTAGCTGACTGGGTGATGGGCTAAAATTAAAATTAGAATTAAAATTAGAAAGTTAGAAGTTCCTCTCAATGTGTCACCCAAGGCTGACATGCAATAGTTCATTTGAAATGCTCATTACTGACTATACATGTGAATGTAAAACAGTGAGAAATTAGAAATAAAAAAAGAAAAAAAGAAAATCTAGTTTGTAGAATGTAAAGAGTAAAATGGCAGTTTTATGGACAAATGGAAGCTCTATTTAAATGTATATAAATCACCATCCTACACAATACTGGAAACCCCCTAAAGTCAAATTAAGAGATTTAAGATCATATCAAAAAGACCAAAGATCAAAAAAGGCAGAACTGGAGCAATGCTGAAAAGCAAATATTGTTTAAAACCCCCAAATACAATCTGAAGTTGTATGAAATGTATGTTGAGCAATTTTTTGCAGCAGCGGCAATTTAGCCAAAACAAAGAGGGTGAATACTCTACTATTATACTGTGTTATTAGAATTTTATACTTTCGATTTCTAATACATTTTTATTTCATTTTGACGGAACAGAATACTTTGTCAGGAAAAAGATCCCAAATATATATAGTTTTTTTTTCAGGCGAATACTTTCAGATCAGATAATCATTCCTGCTGTGCACGCCACTGTAGCTAATGTGTACCTAATTTAAATGTGTATTAATACTTAGTAATAGCATGTTGTCAGTATTGTGGAAGCAGACACACACACACACACACACACACACACACACACACACACACACACGCATAGAGTAGTAAATGCTGGAGGTGGGCTGTTGGCTTGATTAACATGCACTTCATGCCCTCCTCCAGCAGACAGACCGGTCCTGTCTGTCTGTAAGCCATGCCACTGTCCTCAGTCCAAAACCAACATCCTCTTCCCTGAATGCTGGCATGTGTGTGTGTCTGTTTGTGTGTGTGTGTGTGTGTGTGTGTGTTAGAGAGTGAGTGAGAGAGAGAGGGAGAGAAAGAGAGAATCTGATGAGCTATGCGCTAATCAATTACACTCTCCTCAAGGGAAACCCAGCACAAACATCATTCATCATCTTTTTAAATGTGAGCTTCAAGAGTTTGGCCTCGATAACTCGTCCATGCGACTAATCCATCATCGAATCCTTAATAATCCCTCTTTAGCTGGGGTGTTTAATAGGTAAACTATCAAGACCATGTTACATACTACCAGAAAAAGGAGAGTTCTCCAAGGGTTCTAACCATAAGGACTCAAAGAACCTGTAGATTCTGTTAGTATAAAAACTAGCAAATTAGAATAAACATTGTGGTTCTTAAAAGGTCCTATGTGGAACCATTTCAGTATGGTGACAAAGATAACCTGTCTTTCATTTTCTGGTACTATTTACATCCATTTTTGTTAAACGAATACAGCAAGTCTTTGGGAGATTGTCTCATTGCTCAACGTTAAGTGACAAGGACAGACACCAAAATCATCATCATGTCCCTGGTAGATCATTGGCTCTGGTTCTTCATGCTAACACTTTAGCTACACTATGTTGTGTAATATCAGACCAGTACTATCTCAAAAGTGAGAAAATGAGAACGTGTTGCTAAAGCTAAAAGCTAAAATGTAACTAATCTTAAATGATATGCGGCTAATGGTAATTTTGTGTAGGAGATAAACACAAAACACAAAATATGATAAAAATACTGTACTGTTTGAACTAGCAGGGACTACTTTCCCTGTTTCCATAGGAAGTGAAGGTGATAGGAGACTGTGCACAGCTAAAAATCACTGCACAGGATGTGGTGAATATGTGGTTGCTCACCTGAAAAAGTTCCAAAAATAAATCTGGCTAAACTTCTTTTTTAAAATGTATGAATCTACGGGCCAAATATAAAAACCACTAACATTTTTTTTATTACTTATAAAGTTTAGTATCCAAAGTAAGTGACCTTTTAGTAGTGCTTTTACCTAAAAGTACTGTCACTCAACATAGTGTAGCTAAAGTGTTAGCATGTAGCACATGGAGCCAAAGATCTACCGGGGACACATGGATGATTTTGGTGTCTATGTTCTCATCACTTAACAGCTAAGTTGACCATCATACATGATGTCCCTGGATGAGTGGTTCTCAAAGTGAGGTCCGGGGACCATCAGGGGTCCTTGAAGAAGTTTCAGGGGGTCCCCAGCAAAATGAGGCATAGTTTACTTGTACTCTAATTTAATTCACTAGCAATTATCCCAATTAGAGAATGCAAAAGAACAACTATTATAATCCTGGGCTTTACTCGCACCACTAAAATCCCCCATCTACAGTGTAGACAGTGCTACAGTTCAATACTACATCAATAACTACTAAAATCTTCCCATATCCCTGGAATAAATTCTTATCAAATGGGGTCTGTGGCCTTAATGTGCGTCTATTTAGGGGTCCATGCTTTCTTTCATACTCTCTCTCTTATGGCACACACTTGTCAGTAAAAGGAAAACCCTCTTCCCCGCCCCCTCCTTTTCAAACAACCCCTTGCATTTTGAGACGTGTATGAACACACACGTACCCTCGCAATGCACACTTTTTCGCACACACACACACACACAGAAAGCTCCGGGTAGTTCGGGGACAAAAATAGCTTCTCACCCTGTCGCCAGGATCTCCAGCAGTGCCTGGGGGTCCTTGTAGGCCGGAGGGACCTGGAAGACCCTGAGGAGACAAAGCCAGGTCAGCAGACGTCGTCGTGCCGGTTCATATAATGCTGACTACAGCGCTCCAGAAACACGCTTAGGTGGAAAAAACACTTGACTATTCTCAAGTTTTTTCTTTTTTTTTTTTTCACACTATACTCACAGCTGGGCCAGAGGGTCCCGGGGGTCCTTCAATCAGCATGCCCTTGAAAAAAAACAAGCATTACTGCAAAAATGTAGGGCAACAAGTCACAGAATTGATAATTGACAATTTACAGCATCTTTCAGAGCAGATATCCGACAGCTCGCTCTGAAAACACAGGATTATCTCAACAGAACTGGCATGCGATAATCGATCACGTCATTTGAGCGGGTCGGCGTCGGGGGGGGGGGGGTGGTTTTGGGGGCCCTTACAGGTTCGATCACGGCCGGCTCGCCCTTCTCCCCCTTCTGGCCGAAGGCTCCTCCGGCGCCGGCGACCTGCGGTCAACAAAGCAGAGCACAGAGGTGAGACTCTTCACACGGCGGCTACAAGCCCCACACAGACGGAGAGGAACAGCAACGATGACGAGCGGCTGGTGAATCCAGGGAGTGAGGGATAAGATGAAGGGAGACGAAGGCGTGGAACAAAAACAGGCAGGATGTTAGTGGGAACGGAGTGAGAGCGGACCTCTAGGCTGTGCGCTTGAAATGGAGCAGTGGCGTCATTGCATTCCCATTGTGCAGTGTGTGTGTTTTTAGGGGTGACTGAATAAAACATGACACCGACAGGCCACCATAGACATGCAAACACAGATATTACAGATATGGCCCCCACAATCCCAACATTCAAGTTTTGGAGTCTTCTTCTTGCTCGTCGTTTGTCCAGCGATGCTAAAAGGGAATAAGTGGCAATAAAAGGCTGAACACTGCTGAGATTTCATTGGTGGGAGGGAATTGGTCGGTGTGTGTGTGTGTGTGTGTGTGTGTGTGTGTTTTGGGAGGTGGGGGGTCGGGGAGGGGGAGGATTAGGGTTGGGGTGTGTTTGTGTATGTGGGGGGGGGGGGGGTGGTGGGGTGCTAAAAAAAGGCTTAAAAGACCCAATAAAAGCCTGGCCCTCACATGGAAACGATCCCAAAAACGTACATGGAAACAAAATGGGGTTTGGATGGTGTTCTATCTGTGGGAAATTGAAACAGAATGCAGGGCCAAGCGGCTACAGATGAGGACAAGGTGCCGTTAAATAATATTTAGAGTATTCATATTTACACAACCTCAACCAAGACTGGCTGCGGCTAGGTTGTGTTGGGGGAGGCGGGGTTCAAAGGTTTGGGCTGGGCTGTGGGTAGGAAAGTGAGAGGAATCCATAATATCTTCATTCATCTGTGTGTGTGTGTGTGTGTGTGTGTGTGTGTGTGTGTGTGTGTGCACTGTGCAGACAGCTGGCTCTGTGGTATGGGCTAATTGCTGTGTCCTGGGGCATATAGGGAGAAATATGTCACCAACAGGCTGCTTGTTAAAATGGCGGAGGGGGGGGGGGGGGGAGGAAGAGGAAGGTTCAGACCTGACTGCTGAGAGACGAGTGGTGAAAGGAGGAGGGGGGGGTGTTGGGCGACTCATCGACTGATTAAGTGTGTGTGTGTGTGTGTGTGGGTGTGTGAAGAGTGCCTGTAGACACTCTACAGATCAGAATAAAATCCTGTGATCTATGGACTAATCAACTCCCAAGACATGCACTGTCTCCTGCAGCTGTCAATCATTACATCAGACGGTATAGCAAGACATTTACAGGCATGAACACACTGGTGAGAGCTGGCTCCACAACACAACATGACAATGACACATTCCCCATGCCAAGCGGTCCACTAGGAAGGCGTGCACCGGAGAGAGAGAGAGAGAGAGAGAGGGGAGTCCGTCATGCACGCGCCCCTCGGGTCGAGCACGGCGGGGACCGGGCGGGGGGGGGAGGGGCGGGAGTGCGATACTTACGGCGCTCTCCGAGACGTCGGTCTCCGCGGCAACCCGGGCCCCACCTCCTCGTCGTAGGCCGCCGTGGGCTGGGCGGGGCCGTGCCATACTCATCATACGCCCCGTAATCATACACCCGCCTGTCAACCTCGCCCAAGTCATACTCCTTGAGGTCATACTCCTTAAAGTCGTATGCCTCCGCTCCGGCGTCCACGTTGTCCGCCGTTTCCGGGACAACGGCGGGCTCCTGACCAATGGGAGCGGCCTCGGTGACATGGTCACCGACAGCTTCCTCCTCCACAGCCTTTTAGGTGTTACCCAAGCGAGGTAATGGTGAGCACCCAAGGGAATAGGGATGTTAGTTAAAGCAATTAAGGCAAAGAGACTAGTTTTTGATGTTATCAAAGCTTAGAAGATTGCAAATGAATTCAGCATGATATGTAGAAAAAATGTCTATTGAATAGCAATGGTAACACCTTATTTATCCCCAAAATAATTGCGCTAATTTTAATAATCTGTATAATCTAAATATGCTCTAAATTTATCTGGGAGAAATCTAGAAAATGTCCTGCTGTGAGATTGTGACTTTTCTTAAATTTAAAGAGTAAA